>NC_056728.1:991195333-991495333 GCF_019279795.1 Protopterus annectens
AGACAGTGTAGCCAAATGGTTGTGTAAACTCATTAATGTACTGTAGTGCTGAATAACAGTGTTCTATTTGTGTAGCAGGTGTAAAAGAAGGAAATGGATGAACAAGAAAACCACAAAGAGTGCAGTATCTTGTGAGAGTGGCCACATTGGGTAAGCAACTGTCTGTCCTGTTGTGCACAAAGCAGCCAAGGAAATGAAGCAAACCTTTAAGTGGTTACCTTAATGAATCATGTATGTGTCATTCCTGAAGGGCCTAGTTAAATTTTCCCGAAATATGAGCACATGCACCCTGATGACTATCTCTTAATTAGGAAAGGTTAGTAAGTATTTACTGTACACACAAACTCCATTTGACATTATCTTCTGTTTTTGCTTCCTCTATAATTCTGCACAGCATATACAGATCAGTTTTACTTCATCATCTTGAACATTGCTGACATACATTAACAGGATGTACAGGACAGGTTCTGAAATGCCCTGACAGGCAATGTGTAACCAGTGACTGTCACTGTAAGAAGATCAATGCCACCATTATATGGTACTGCACAGAATATGTTAATGGTGTCATAGGTAAGTAGTACTGTATCAAAACGTGCAGGTGCATAGTTATGATGTATTGCACATGAAGAACTGAAGAAAACTTTATAGCAAAATACAAAGCAATGTCATCAAGTACAGTAAGCATGGCCTTCATTTCTCCTTGTATGTGGGTGACTGCACAAAGAGCTGCTGTCCATTATTGTTAGCAAGGAGCATTAGTTTGCTGAAGTCAAGGCTTATATTATTTCATGTTGTTATTTTAGAAATATAAATTAAAGTATTTTTACCTGAGGTACTACAAATGATGCAGACAGTGTTGCTGAAAAAATTAAATAGCAAGTGTGTAATTTATTATATTTTTCTATTTGCTACATCAGTTGAAATGGTATTAATCAATGTGCATTTCAGTGTACCCTTTGTGTACAATATAATAAATGCGGGAGATGTCCAGCAAACATTAACCAGTTTTTAAAAATATGAGAATTTACCCAAGGTGATACAACACTTTAGAGAATGGTAGAAAAGTTCAGATTCACCCCTACTGGAGAAAGAATAATCTCCAACAAGTTGTTAATATGTAGATAAGGCCTGGTACAAAAAAAAAAAAGTCCACTTCATGGCAAAAGTGAAGCTTGGACAGGAAAAAATAAATGGCTGCAATTTTTTATGCTCACTAAATGTGGTTTTGCTGTTTGCTGTTTAGCAAGTGTAAACTAATAATAAAAAAGAAAAGAAAGAATAAAGTGAAAGGTGTGTGTGTGCGTGTGTGTGCGTGTGTGTGTACATGTGTGTGCATGTGTGTATGAGAGAGACTGACAGAAATATAAAGTAAGCGAGAGACAGACAGAGACACACCTACCTCTTAACTTCTTTCAACTACAACAGGCAGTCTGTCAGACCGCATCATCTAAACAATAAGCACAAAACTCTAAGGTCTGGCATTATTGATTGATTGGGAGCCCCAGTGACTGAACATTATACAAGGGGCAGAACAAAAGTATAAGGCAAAATCAGGAACATTCTGTAAAATCAGGGACAGTTAAAAGGCATGGGGAGTTGCAATGTCTTGCACTGAATGCTTTTTTTTAATTAATTTCATCACAGTGAGACATCTGAAGTGCATTCAGTCAATAGCTGAACACATTGTCTGTGTGTGGGTCTACTTGAGTAGGCCAAAATTCCATTAAATAGAATTGTACTTAACTGAGACAAAAATACCGAAACCTTAGTTTAGCAAACATTCACATCACTGCAATTTTAATCCAGGAAAGGAGGCAGCTGGATGACATGGGTAAATGTGCCCTTTTCCCCTCTATAGTGTGATCTCAGAGTTGGTATATGTATTTAGGGGTGTGGGGGCACAGCCCCCCCACATTTTGGGGTGTGGGGGTGAAGCCTCCCACTTGGGTGAGTTTGACATGCTTCGGTGTGTTTGTTTTTTATGTTGGCCAACTACCTTCTTTCTCAGATTAAAATTCTGGTGATGTGAACGTTCGTTAAACTAAGTTTTCAGTATTGTCTTCTCAGTTAAGTAAAATTTGATTTAATGGAATTTAGGTCTACTCAAATAGACCTGTGTGGGTGTGGGTGTGAGTGTGGGTGCATGTATGTGTGTGGGTGTGGATGTATGTATGTGTGTGAACATTAAATGCTTACATAGCTTACAGACTGGATGCAGAATACTTCCTCCAACAATTACATATGTACAGCAAGTGTGGAACATTTGGCAGAAGAACTATTTTACATCAAAAATATAAAAAGGTGTATAGTAATACAACAGTACTAAACAATTTAACAGATAGCCTATTCCTGAAGTGTAATAACACCCCAGGGTGTGTGTTATAAGGGAACTAATACCCTTCTAGAGGTGATAAAGCCTAATACTGTCTTAATTTCCTGATAATGCCCACCTATCAGACATTATTGCTTGCTTAATATCCACAATATTGTATTTCTGACACTTCTATCACTTGGAAAGTACTGTAAATAACACTTTAAAATTGTTTGTTTGCAACACCATGCATACATACATACATACATACACACATACATACATACATACATATATACACACACATACATACACACACACATACATACATACAGATTCTTAACACTTGTTTTAGAATTTAATTCCCTGATAAGTGGTGAAGTTGCAGGATCTGTTCTAAAACCATAGTACTCCCTCCCAAACTAACATTAGTAGTGATTAAGTGTGTATATATATATATATATATATATATTTGTTTTTTTAACATCAAAACACTGTTTTAGTATTCAGTAGTGCAGGACCAGCTTATATGGTGTTTTTCCTGCTCCCCTACATTACATCGGTGTGCATATCAAGACTTACCTTAACATGTCCTTAACACAGCTAAGTAGTGCAGGACCTGTTTATGTGGTGTTTTTCGTGCACCCCTACATTACATTGGTTTGCATATCAAAACTTACCTTAATGTTGTCCTTAACATAGCTAACTGTGTTGCAGTTGCCTGAGTATGTTTGCCTAATGTATCTTTGTATGCTTTTGCTATTCTGAGATCACAGGATCTTGAAGAAAGAGAGTCACATTGTCATTTGTATTCACAGTGATCACTCTCTTTTTCACATGGTGGACTTGGAGTGACAATAGTAATATAAGGTGGTGTGGAGGGGGCTTGCCCCCTGGGAAAAAAGGCTTTTTGCAGTTTTAAGTAGGTAACATTTGCACAAATCTATATTATATCCAGGCGCTTGTGTTTAGATGTTTACATACTCAGGTAGTAGTTTCATACAAACACCACCATATGTTTACAGCAGTGATAGAAGTGGATCTGCACAGCAATGGCTTTCATCTTATACAATGGACAGAAGAGGGATGGATAGGGATGCCAGTTCCTGAGAGGGAAGGCACAGAAGAACAGCAGAATAAATAAAAAGTATTTACTGTTCTTGCCAAAGGGCATGCAGAGTCTTAATGCATTTTGCCAGAAAAAACTTCTAACAGAAAGTACATGAAGTGCAGGATCAAGGTTAGCAACAGGAAAATAATGGCTCCACCATGAACTTTTTATGTTTCTGTTTTTTTTTTTTGCCATTAAGTAGGTACTCTTATTTTGAATAAATTCACTATATATATTAATGTATCAGCTTGTAACTCTCAGTCATCGAAAAAGATATATATTTTTTATTTTAGCCCATTTTCTGATACTTATAAAATCACTACTGCTTACTTAAACCCCCGGATTCACGAATCCTCCATGTAAGACTAAATAAGTCTTACTCGGAGACTGCAGTTGAACGGTATGATGTCAGCGTGCCATGAATATTCATGAGGGCACTCTGACTCCACTCCAAGTCTAACACGGACCATGCAGGAAAGCAGGGGGCGTGTCCGATTGCCATGCAGTCTAAAGATCCACGCCCCTGCAAGTGTCTCAAATGTAAAATGTCAACACACAAGAGCGAGTCCACTCAAATGTCCATGTACCCAACACCACACTCCCTGACATTGTAAACCCCCAGCACAGTTATAAAAAGTAAAACATTAAATTTTTTTTTCTAATTCCTGATATAGCTGCCCATATTTGCGCTTGTGTGCGCGGGTGTGCCCATTGCTTAGCTGCCGTTGGCAATCTCGACATGGAAGAGCATAATAAGGAATGTTTATGCAAATTATACCAAATAGCAATAGTGTAGTGGCAGAGCATTCAAACAAAGAGGAGGCATTTACAGTTCAAGTCCCACCACTCCCCTTCCTATTTTATGTTCTAAATTAGTATATGAAATAATTCCTGACATATATGATAAAAATTGTACTAAAAAGCATTGAAATGGCCTATGTATCAGTGAACAAAATGTATATTTATAAAGGATCCTGACATATAATTGCCTGCAGTTAAGCAACGCTTTACCCAGCGCAATATAGTTGCCCGTAGTTAAGCAGTGCTTTACCCAGAGCAATATAGTTGCCCATAGCTAAATAGCACTTTACCCAGCGCAATCGGTTTGCGCAGAGGTGCACGCCACACCAAACAGCGAACAGTCGGGGAATGTAGAGCAACATAGAGCAAAGTTGCCTAAACACAGCCACACCCCCTAGCCTGTCTGGACAGTAGTAAAATAAAAAGCAATGACAAGGTTCAAACCCAGGATACTGTGCACTATAATCAAAGTACTGAACCACTAAGCCATGACAGCTGAGGAAAAACAGCCACTGTTAACATACATATACTTATAAATGGTAGATTAACCATTGCTAAGCAGGTCTGTAGTCAGCCGAGAATTTTCAAAAATGGCCAATCACAAAAAAGTGAGGGAAATGCGGTATATTTAAGCCCCATAGGCAGGAATACTCACCATAACTGATTATAGCTCCCATCTGCAGTTAGAATGGCTGGTGCTGGAGAAGGTACATGCTTTAGAGCACAACACTGGGGCATGGAGGAGTCAAAATACATGGTTTGGCTCCTTGTCCACTGTCATGAGTCAAGACACCTTGCAGGGCCAGTTCCAAGGGACGGAGTACAAAGCAGAGGCTTGGAACTGGTTAGCTCATGACCTCACCAGTGTCACAGGCATTCCTCGGACTGGTGAGCAGGTCCGTCACCACCATGCAGACCTGAAGAGATGGAAGCAGGACCTACTGAACCAATGGATACAGGAGGCCCGTGGGATGCAAGATGCCCCAATACTGAGTAGGTAGCCATGGAATGCAGTATGTAAGACATGCTAATTTATTCTATACAATGGATAGGTATGTCTCAATATCCCTTCATTTACTTCACAGCTGCAGGTGTCCATCCCGTGCTGTGAATCAGCAAGCCTATGCAGATAGGCTGCTAAGGCTGCACCACCAGGCAGGTTAGTAATTATTCTGCATGTATTGTTATATAAAATAGGTGAGAGAGCCTGAAAGAAAGTGTTGTAACCCAATAATACAGCCATAAAATGCCCTGAATAATTCCTCTGCATGTACTGTTATATAAAATGAGTCAGAGAGCCAGAAAAAGAGTGTAGTAACCCATTAAGAAAGGTAAAATATGCCTGGAATAATATCTCTGCATGTACTGTCATATAAAATAAGTGAGCGAGCCTGAAAAAGAGTGTTCTAACCCATTATACTATGTCTTGACTATGTCTTCCATATGCACTGTAATATCAAATAAAGGAGAGAGCCTGTGGAAAAGTGTGTAATGTAATTAATAAAGGTATAAAACCTGGAGTGTGTCTGTGTCACTTACTTTGAAATGTTGTTGTACCCTTGCATTATACAAATAGTACTGTTTTAATAAGTGCTGGAAACCCACAGTTGGGCAGTCCCATCTAAACTGGTTAATGGAAGTGCCAGTAGCTGTGAAGCATATATACAGTCCTCAACAGTCAGTTACTGGCTGGCATGCATAAGTAAATCTGGCACATGAGTAGCTTGTTAATTTGTTCCCCAGAAATGTGAGGGTGCTACATGACATGTAGGGTTCTGTACAAATGTAACTAAAAATGTCATGTGAACACATCCAGATATGTAGATAAAGAAATATAAATACAATCAATAAATATGTAGCAGTAACATCTGCATCTTGGACAGTTAGTATGTCAGATATAGGTCAGGTATATCATGAACTAGCCAAACCCATTACACAACCTAAGGCATGTTGACAAGTGCAATAATACATGTAGGGGATATACACCTGCAGTCAATAGGAATGTAGTGTAGATTAAAAGTACTTATAAGATGTTAATTGAGGTTTCTTTCTACACCCTACTGTATGTGCATAAGCAGTGCAATTCCACACCTCAATGGGTACGTGTAATCTCAAAACATTTGTTGGGACATATGTCCTATTGTTCTATAAATATCTGCATTCACTTTGATGCATGTGCCCTGTTCAAACACCACAATCATGGTGGCCTGTTGCCACCAATCATCCCTGCATGCTGTTGGAATGTCCACTGTTGTTCAATACATGCATGTGTTATTGTTATGCTTGCCGTTCAACTGTTGGAACCTTGGTGTGTTGGGTTAATGGAAATATTACTGCATGCTGTTACAACTAACTTGGAATGCAGTTGTTTATGTTGTAATTAAACACACCTAATCACAGAACATATGGGAAGACCAGTCCCAGCGGACCCACCTGTCCCTCCTCAGCTGGCAAGTGCACCTGGCACCAGCAGGTCCGGTGCCCAGCCCAGGCTCTCCTCCTCCGTTGGTCCTGTGCCACCTTCGGGTGGCAGCGCTGCAGGGGATGGGGCTTGTCCCCCCCCCCATGCAAGCGTGGGTGGAGAAGGGCCACCTATCACCCTTTGAAGGGTCCAGTCTGTGGTGCGTAGGGAGATCCAGCGTTCAGTCACTGATCCCCTATGCCAGCTCGAGGCGAGAGTGGCATGTCTCACGGGTGAGCCTGCCCATCCTACGCAGCCCCCCAGTGCAGCCACCCTCGGGGCTGTGAAGGTGCAGTGGTGACTGGCCATGGGTGGGGATCTCAGTTCCACTGTTACCATCTGTGGGCTCATGGGCTTGTGATTTCCAAACATCCGTCCCCATCAGTTGTGTTCACCCACCCCATGTGTCATACACCACCCCTGTATGCGTCTTGTTTGTCTTGTCTATTTACCTTCCCAACCTACCTCCCCAAATATACCTACTTCCTCTACCTCACTTTCTACTCTCACCTGAAAAAAAAGGGCAATCTGTACCCACAAAAAAATTACACCCCATACATAGCTGCCCATTTCGCACACATGTCCGCTGGACATGTAAACTGATAATTATAATTGGCAGTACAATATACTTGTTGTCCTCACCCCTCTCCCAGGGGTGGAAGGTTTCAAATTTCACTCCAAATTTATTGCATATGCACAGCTGTTGCTGGTATCTTTACCTTCCCTACACCTGTCCTGCGCATCCTGAGATTGTTTTCCTACTGTCTTTCCCTCTTTGTGCCCCCTTTTTCACCACTTTCCTATCTCCCCATTTTCATTTCTTTCAAAGAAATTAGCGCGGGGGTTAGCGGGAGTAAGCACTTTTAAGCAGTAGTAAGCGGGTTTAAATGAGTGTGCGCATGTGTGCACTTAGCTAAGCATCACGCAAACCCACGCAAACCCGCTTACAACTGCTTAAAAATGCCTTAGTCACTCTGTATGTTAGGGCCCTTGTTCTGCTCAGCAGCAAAATAAAACACCTCTGTCAGTCTCGAACCCCAGACCTTGGACACACTAGACTGTATGAAATACCACTAAGCCAGAGCAGATATACAATAGCTTGGTGCTGAAATAAATATATCATGCATTACAATGAGTGAATGTAAAGGAAAAATAGGAAGGCCATAACACAAAGCTTGTTCTGTGAATCTTTACCAGCAATTGTTGTGGAATTGCATTACATGAGTGTGATATGAGAAGCAGCCATTCTAGCATCAAATAATGTTACAGAGGCACTTTACAACCCCCACACAGTATCATAGCAGGACAAACAGTGGCATATCTGATTAGGGCAGAGGCCATACTTCCTAACTGTGACTACTTTTCAGGGATGTCCCTGATTGTGAAACATATTTTAGCTGTGTCCCTCTGAATCCCTCTGAAAAGTACTGACGTCAGTCAGAAAGGTGGGGTATTACACAATGAATACTGACAATAATAACAGTAGACACTGCTTGTACTTCATAAAAGGAGTACTAATCCATATGCACTGCTTCACTCAAGTCTTCACTTACTGTTTCTATTATGTGTAAGGTGTACCTCACTTTTAGCTACCTATCCCTGACTCCATGCAAAGATGTATCTGAGTGTTTCATAGGCCTGGCAGAGGCACAAACACACAGGCATATCAGCTATTCTGCTGTTACACACTCTTCAAATAGCTTTGGTAGGACTTCCACAAGCATACCCTTATGTAGGAGTACAACACAGAAATACCAAAGGATGTAGCCATGTACTGGTAGCAACTGACTATAACAATGCCATTTTACCAGTGCTGAAAACACCTGTGAGTTGCACAGACAAAGAATAACAGTGTAACATCTGGCTACCATCTGGATAGGTTCACAGTTGGGAACTATGCAGACAGACCACCTGCCTTGATAAACTAACAAGTACACACCAATCCTTTAAGTCCAGTAAGATAACATTCACACAATAATACATAATGCTCTCTGTATGTCAGCATCCCCCCACACAATTAAAATATACTTGTGTGTTTAGGGTCTACCAAGGATGTAGGTAGGCATACTCAGTACTGGAATTGTCCAGGTGTCCTGAGAACCCTGTGCTAATGTCAACAATAAAAAACACAAACCTTGCAGAAGTGAGTACATTAATATTCACAGTATAACAGTTCACAAACAGTTCATGTGCCAAAAGAATACTTCTCAATAACTACTTTTGTATGGCAGTTAATTATATGAGTAGAAAAGAAACTACATAGTCACATAAATGTCAGGTCTGAGTACAACATGTACATCACTGTCTACACCTCTAGCTTCAGATATAAGAAGTAAACCAACCTTCTGACTTACACAACAGTGTCCACAGCAAACAAGCATGGGCCCCACTCTGGAAATCTGAAAGGGCTACGCCTACATACCTTAGCAATTTATAGCATTGGGTTGCTATGACAGCGAGTGCAATTACCATACAGCAGGCTGTATGCATTTACCAAATGCTGTGCACCAATTGGTACAGAGGGCATCACATGCACATGCGCAGATACCTATAAAAGCAGACTGTACTTGCTATCCCCACATGCAATCATTACATTGCACGTGTCAGAGACTATATAACTCCTGGAGAGTAGTGACAAAAATATTACTTAATAAAGAAATATTTAATTAAGTAAAAAATATATATACTTAATTACTAACTAAAAATATTAATTAAGAAAAATAAAACTTAATTAATAACCAAAAATAAAACTTAAGTAAAAAAACTTTACTTAATAAAAAAAAAAAAAGAAATAAAAAGGTTGTCAAAGCATACACAGACGGACCTGAAAGTGACAAACAGGTATGTAACAGATATGTAGTTACCAGCAAGTAGTAGATGTTTATGAATAGTACTGTACATACACTGAAACATGCATATGTGGCAACAGTAGGTATGTATGCACTGATGCCATGCATAACTACTGCCATGGACAAATTAGTGTGTAGCTGTGTGCAGTGGGACATAACTGTGACATATGTAGCTCAGCATTATATGTCAAATATGTGATCATGTTATCTATGTTCTGTACAGTACTGCGTATAATGGCAGTTTGGGGGAGTAGTGCAAACACCTATATAAACTTGGATGTGACAGAGTAAGACATGCATGATAGTCACATAATGTGTAGCTTAGCACTGGCAACTGCTGTACCAGGCTAGTATAGTAATGTAGCATTTGCAGCTATATATACTCCCTGTACTATTACTGTATGCACACATATGACAACTGTCTATGTTGTAGCAAGGCCCAACAGGTCATCCATGAGGTGTACGGACTTACAACAGTGTGGACCTTGTGTGTGTATGGCACACACATATGGAGAGATATTTATGTGTCCGATATATTAGCATCTTAACATGTGCATAGAGCAAGGGACATACTGCAACTGTTTGTGAAGGGTGGACATTTATATGTTGGTGCAGGTTGTTATGTGCATATTTATATGTAGGTTGTAGTGTGTGGCAAACAAGACAGCATACAGTGCTGGCATATGACATGTGGTGTTTAAACGCTGTGGGTATGATTTGTTAGGTTTATAGTCTTCCAGACAAGGGGTCCTGCTAAAGATACATGGGCTGAGAATACCTTCCCTGCATTCTGCACAAGACTGTGCAATATCATTACATAACTGTATCCCTCTCAACCTTTGCATAATTGATATTCCCACCATGAATGGTGGACTGTATATGTGGCTATATGTATATCTATATGTACACCAATGGATGTTCATATGTATGCTCAAGCTCAATGTTGTAAACATATTGCCATCCCTTTTGTTAAAAACCCTGTACCCATGAACTACCACATAGGTGGTAATCTACTCAACTCCAAAAGTGTGATAAGAGACTATGGAACACAGGTGGACAGTAGTGTCCCTTTTGATAATCACAGTGCCACACTAGTCATGTAAACTGTGTACAGTCCACATGTCATTATAAAAGGTGTGTCATCCATGGAAAAAGAGGTCAGTGTTCCACTCTACTCATCAGTCATAACACCCATCATGGAGTACAATGGCCCTGTTGGTATATACCTCAGAAGACATCTACAGCAACTGTAGACGCCAGACACGTACCTCACAAAGAGTATTACCAGACTCAAACAGATGCCCTATGCAGACTGTCTTACAAAACCACAGCTACACTGTGTCACATACCGCCTACCCAGAGGCAACCTCTGCCTAACATAGAAAGCTATGCCAAACCCACAGGTTTTGGACATGCTCCATATAAACAGATTAAAATCCATACAAGCGACACACTGTACTGATCTAAACCTTGTAATGTCAAAAAGCAGAACATGCTGGAGTGGTACATTATCATCTCAGACACATACCATACTCTGGAACTAACTACATATCAATAGCAAATGAAGGTCCTCAATAGCAGTTGTCATGAATAATCATGATGATTGGATGTGAGATAGGAAACACAACCCGGGAATCACCTCTGTGGCTCTTCATGACAGGGGCACATGAACCTAAATTACATGGGTGTTGAAGGGCAGGGTACCATATGGCTAGGCTTCCATAGGCCCTATGGATAATAGCCTATTAGCTACTTAGAACCCGATACACACACGCATGTACTTGTTGCATTACTTGCTATGTGAGGTTGACTGAGTGTGATGGTGAATGTGTCACAGTTGTGTATATGTGTGATAGCCTAGTGGGAAACTGTTTATATCATGGTATGTAGTGCTGTAGCTCTGATCCCAGCAAAATATATGTATGCTATTGCTAGGCATGAAAAGCAGTATGGCATACGGTGTGACATAGTCCCATGGTGTTGACTGGAGTGTGCCATTGTAGGCTAAAGCAGTACATGTATGCTTATTGATTGTTAACACTAGTGAATACAAATCCCGTATGAACTGTAGTACTACCTGAAGCTGTAGGCCTAAACAGCACAGTATGGTGTATATCCACATTGCTTGGAAACACTGTTTTGTTTATTACCTGTAGTCCTCACACATTACATACCTCAGGCATGAGGTTTTGTAGGTGCTGACACACAGTACTGTATGGTACACAGGTAAAACTCATCTGGGTTGGCATACCTTTGTGTCTTGTAGGTATGTCTGATGTGTGTGGGGGTATGCCTGTAACATGGCCTTGGTGGTATGTGTGTCACAGGATATAAGTGCATATCTATCAACATGTATAGTGTAGTACAGCAGTATGCCACCTATAGTGATGAATGTGCACATATGTTACTGAGGGGGTTGCTATCAGCAAGTAGCGTGGTGTACTGGTAGTACTGTAATTGTACTTTACATTCATTTCAATGGATGACAAATGTCTGTATGCATTAGCTTCATATACACCTCCTGTGGCTAGGTGGTGCACTGTGTCACATACAGTGTGCCATGTACTGTTGTATAGTCTTACATACTGGTTTCACTTTGTTGCTGTGCAGAACATGGTTTGGTATATAGTATGTGCCAGGCACTGTCAGGCAGTTGTGGGCTGAGCAGTGATATGTGGTATTAAAAGTGTGTATCCACTGACAGCCAATAGGTTGCTATATATGGCATTTCATTGATGTCTGTACTTTAGAATGTTAAGTGTGCCACATGACTTGCTCACAATTACTGTTTTATTGTCTTCCAGGAACATGTCTCACAATAGAAAACCTGCGTATTCCCCTGAGGAGGAGGAAGTCATCCTAGATGCCCTGATACAACATCACAACCTGCTGTTCTCCAGAACCAGCCAGGACCAGCATGGGCGCACTGCACTGTGGCAGGATGTTGTCCATCGGGGTGAATGATGTAGGCATGCATAACCAGACTTATGAGCAGGTACGCCATCACTGCAGTGATTTAATCAGACATGTCCGGCAGCATGCCTCCGATGTCCACAGACAACAGCTTGCCACAGGTGGTGGTGCAGCAACACATCCACCCCTCACCAGAGTGGAAGAGCTGCTCCTCAGCGTGGTGGCTCCTGGCCAACCAGTACAACAGACATGTGTCATCATGAAGGTCGGAGTCACCCAGCACGTTGACTCAGAGCATGCAGGTTACATGGCATATCTGTAGACTACTGTTAGCTCGATTGTTAGAACATGCATTTATCAGATGTCTACTGTGTATTCAGAAGATGTGGAGCCTGGTGTCATGCAATACTGATAATTTGGAACATAATCTGTATGCCTGTGACTGTCACCTCTTGTACTACTGTAAAATTGCAAACACACAGCAGCAATGCCATAGTTGTTGACACTGACAAAATGTCTCATATTCTTGTAGGTCCCTCTGGTGTGATAGCAAGACAGCAGACCCATGCTGGTGAGTGTTCTACATTTAATATAGCATATAACATGTGCATGTCATAGGAGAGTTGTAGGCCATATACACATGTGAAACACCTACACATAATGCATGCTCTGCATGTTCTCTGTGGGACTATGCACATCCCAGTAACATGAGTAGCTGCCTCAAACACATGAAATACACAGAGCATCCCAACCAATTGTGGTACACTGTAGTGGACATTGTATAGGCAGAGTCAATACACATGCACACAACATACACCACTTTGTCATATGCAGTAAGTGTTAATATGATACACATGGCGTATGTAGACACCTTCTGTAAGGTCATACTCCAGTATCCCAAATGTCATCAACACAGCACACATACTATACCTGAGGGGTAGAGGCCTATCATGGGGTGGTGTGACACGCTTCAACACACAACACATTCATGTTAGGCAATGCTCCCTATTGAACACCTTACATACCCATGTAACAACTGGCTGTGAAATGGTTAATGTAGCCAAAGTGGTGCAGGTCAGGTACAGCAAGATAGTTGCCAGTGTGGCATACATTAGTGGTCTTGTGTGACCACATGATGCTGCCTGATGATGGCTTATGGTACTACACTAGATCCAGTTACAGTAACTAAAGTACTACACATAGCATTCATTGCTATACACCTGACACTTGTGTGCATCCGGCCATGGTATGTATACCTATGAGTGATGGTGCACAGGACATTGGAAAGCGTTTCAGACTTGCACAGCAATGTTGTGTCCATGTACACATTGTGTTCAAGGGTGAGGCCAATCATTGAACAACACACATGCATCAAAGACATGTATACTGTTATCAACAAGGACTCTCTACACTCGCACTGCATGCTGTTGAGCAACATACATCCTGCATGCTGACACATGTGATAGGACTCTTTGCTGTACTCCACCATCAACCACTAATGAGCATGTTCCGTATTGCTGTTGGTGTGTGTGTGTGTGTGTGTGTGTGTGTGTGTGTGTGTGTGTGTGAACTTGACTGAATAGTGTATTTGTGTGCATGTGTGCGTGTGTGCATGTGTGCATGCGTTCATGTGTGCACGTGTGCATGTGTGCATGTATTCATGTGTTCATGTGTGCATGTGTTCATGTGTGCATGTGTGCAGGTGTGCATGTGTTCATGTGTGCATGTGTGCATGTGTTCATGTGTGCTAACATCCTGTACAGAAGGTAAAGTGTGTTTCCTGTCTCCCTCTCACAGGTGCTGAGGTATTGTTGGATGAGTGCAACAGGGAACCTGAAGTCACTGCCACAAATAGTGGGCATGATGATACATGTGTTGTGGCACAGGCAGGCTTGACAGGGTCTGTCATTGGTCCACCAATCGACAGTACACAGCTTTCGACCCCATCTATGCGCGCATTCATACTGCCAATACATCCCTCAACACCAATGGCCTTAGCTGAGGAACAGCATACAGTAGGCATTGACCAGGATAGTGTGGTATCTATGGCACATGCAACTCCACACAGCAGCCATACCCAGACACCTGGAATGGTACCACATAGGCATATCTTCAGTGGTTCTCATGGGAGCACTGCTGGTCGTAATGCCCCTGGCAGACATGCCCCCACAGGTCTCACAACCTCAGGTATGTTCCAGGCTGTAATGCAGGCACAGGCATGTATGGAACGGTACACCAGGCAGGGACTAAGGGCGCAGAGGGCTCATAACACCGCTATCAATGACAGTATCCGTGACCTTGCCGGTGCCATCCGTAATTACACTGAGGTCATTGATAGATGTTGGGGGGAGACACTAGATGTCCTCCACAATGTAATGTCCATGCACCAGGACAGTGAAGGACAGCTGAGATGTCAATGTGGATGTATGCCAGCAACATCATCAGCTGGCAGTCGTGGTGGACGACACACAAGTCACAGCTGCTCCCGTAGTGGCAGTACCAGCCCCAGCAATGTTGGGGCTGGGCTGTCAATAGACCATCCTAGACGACCATGTGCACGTGGCTCTGGCCAGTCCCAGCAGGGACATGGGTCCAGTCGACATCCCTCTGCCTCTGATGATAGTACCCAGTCTGGCTTAGTACCCGATACTGTCCGTGGCACCCCTGCCAGGCACAGGTACTGTGTCCATGGCCAGAGACAGTGATTTGTACAGCCTGACAGGTACAGTCTGTGGCTGTCCCACAACCTCTCGAATTTGGCAGCCACAAGGTGGAACTGTGTGCATGCAGACACACACACACATAAACCAAACACCTAGGGCTAACACATACACACACACATTACATCAACACTGACCCATACTGTACTGTTGTCCCTCACACACACACACACACACACACACACACACACACACACACACATACATGTCGATTGGATGGGTCATTGTCTGGCTCTGGCAAACCAATAACACACCCTGTGCATATGATGAAACTGTGCCACCTCCTGTCATCTGTGACATTGATGCAGGAACAGGCTAACATGGTGCTGATGCACAGGGTGACCTAATAGCAGTGTAGCAATGTTAGCATGTTGTCAACAGTAAAGTGTAATGATATCCTTGTAGGTATATCTGAGCAGGCATGATGCATTAAAGCTATGATTATCAATGTAGTATTGTTTACACCAGTGTTAATTCCAAAAATGTATTGTCTGCCCATGTGCCACTTGGCTGATGTGTGTGATACTGGCAGTGTGTGTTGGTGAGTGGATGGTATGTGTGTGATGTGTGCAGTACAGATTTGCAGGTGTACATTTGTGAACATGGTGGAGGTGTACTGTCTGCATGTACATGCATGGTGGACACATGGGAAGGGTGACATGCCCTGTATTACACAGTGTTAACACTTCATTTTTCCTATTGGTGGTCAGTAAGCATTTTACTACACATATGTATGACATGGTTTGACACTATGCTGTGGGTGATACTGTTAATATCGGTCATTGGTTTGTATTCTGGTAGTATACATAACCTCAACAGCCTGATTTTAACCAATCTTTAGATGATGTCTTGACAACTGACACACAGATATAGGATACACAGTAGCATTTGAATCCTTCCAGTACTATACTATACCAGTAACCAGTGGTATTGACCGCCACACATTCCTGTGACCACTCCTGATTGGCATGTAGCCATCCTAGGTACAAGCAAACACACTAGGGATATGTCCGTCCACATCTGGTAATGCATACAGTGGCCTACAATGCATTCTCCAGATGAAACACTTATCCTCCACAAGGGTATCATACAGACAGATACCTGTTGACCAACCCATGCTGTGAAGCTATAAGCCAACTATAGCATAGTCATCCACATTTACGATACATAGTATCCTGACAGTACCACGTTGGTAGTAGCCCTCAACATGTAGCAGGGGTACCGATGTGTACATACAGCCACATGTGATGTCATATGTCCTTTGGTATTCACATTTCCAAAGGTATGCTGATGTCCCTCAGTGTATCACATAAGCAATAAGGGGTCTGTATGCATATCCACGGAGTTGTTGTACACCTATAATGAATGCCCATTATTGACAGACTGTGTTGTGTTTGAACATGTCTGAAATATACCCCAGGCATGAACCCTCACTCACACTATTCTATAGAAACTGTCATGGGTGTGTGTGACATAGATGACCTAGGCCACAGATCACTACAGTGGCTGGCCTTGTCACAAACATACATTTGTGACCTAAGGTCTGAGAAGCAGCAGCACAAACTGTCAATGGTAACAGATGTATTGGTGTAGAAAGCAGGCTTCACACCTATGAACTAATTGAGGTCACATGTACATATATGTCTTTGCCACTCAGTTACCAATTGAGGTCACATGTACATATATGTATTTGCCACACAGATACCTGAAGTGTGCAATGCACATATTGTTGTTTTACTGATATGTTATACAGTAGTAAAAGCAAAACCCACAACACATTGATCAACAGTGTCACACACACACACACACACACACACACACACTCAGCAATTGCAGGATTCAAACCCCTACCTTACTATGTTTTGATACTAGAGAGGTACGCATTAACATGACACGCTATATGCTTTACTAGGGGTTTTCATTTCCACTGCTGTATATGTGGGATACTGACATCATCAGACTTGCCAAAGAAGAATTTACCTCTTTTAATGTGTTTTCCCAGTCTCCAAAAAGGGAACTCCTCTCAAAGGAAATCACACACATACACCCCCCACACACACACTCAGCAATTGCAGGATTCAAACCCCAACTTAACTATGTTATGATACTAGAGAGATACGCACTAACACAACGTGCTATATGCTTTACTGGGGAATTTTGTTTCCACTGCTGTATTTGTGAGACACTGACATCATCAGACTTGCCAACATGGAATCTACTTCTTTTAATGCGTTCCTAGTCTCCAAAAAGGGAACTCCTCTCAAAGGAAAGCACACATACACACCCTCAGCAATTGCAGGATTCAAACCCCTACCTAACTATGTTATGATATTAGAGAGATACGCATTAACATGATGCGCTATATGCATTACTGGGTGGTTTCTTTTCTCCAGCTATATTTGTAGGATGCTGACATCATCAGACTGGACATGGTAATGTGTGTGCACTTTGCTTATGCAATCCCAGGAATGAACCATGTGGGTCAGCAGGTGTTAACAGCTTGAACAGGACTCCACAATTCTTAGCATGTGTGATCTATCTGTGGACAAATTGCCATTCCTTCATATGACAATACATATTTATGCACAGATTGTTGATTTTGTGGATATGACATGTCTCTGGGATGTTGATAAAGGGCTATTCAAAGTCTATGTGGGACGTGTGTTGCTCCTTTCAGTGATGTATGTCCTGGGTGGCTGCCTTTCAAACAGTCTAGCAGGTTTGGGAACCATGATCTGCCCATGAGCATACCAAAGTTGGTAGGGTTGTGTGTTTGTCGGCTTCCAATAGCTCTGTTTATGACTTCAATCATGATGGACTCCATGGCCTTGCAGATCAGACTTCATAGGCTTATAGGACTATAGTTCCCATGGTCTGTTGTGCACCAACTCTTGTGGGGTCTGCCATATGTTGCTGTAACACATTCAACAGTTTCAGATCCTGCAGAGAGGGTGAGGCTCAACAGACTGTTCAGGTGCAGGGTCTGTTTGTTCTGTAGTTCACTTATGACACATATAGGGAAACAATGTAATCCAACTGATGCCATGTTTTCGGCTTTGGGAGGAGCTGTTTACCCATTCTACATGTGATATCTCCTGGTATGATGATAGGGCCTTTTGTCAGTGGGAGGTGGGTATGTATGTATGGGCCTGTCTGACAGGCTGTCGGCATTGTCATTCAGGTACAGTTGGCCCTGGCTCAGGACATATATGAGTGTACATTGCTATTTATGACATAGCTGAAGGAAGTGTCATGGTTCTCTCTGGACTACTTCGCAGATAATCTTTCCAAAACACCGACAAACCTGAGCACTAAACCCCTGTTATACTCTTTTACACACTTAACATCCTACTGATCCTTTGTGATCAGTCAACAGAGTATTTCATCATAATATCCTAGCATGTCCAAAGGTCAGTTTCGTGTGTACTTTCCAGTCCAGCTGGTGAATATTGGAATTTTGATGCAATGTTACAACTGCCTTATGTACACAGACAACCCTGTCTTCCTCCCAACAAACTCAGATATATGTGAGAGATGCAACTATATAGACAAACAGGAGGCTGAGCTCTCTCAACCCATGACTGGCACAGTCTATCTGGTGGTGAAGGTAACCACACACACCATAAATCCAGTCTCACATAGACCTATAGCGACAGCAAACAAAATACATTACCACACAAAAACATACCAGGAGGTTCTAAATAAAATCTGCCTCTTTGCCAAGGCCAAAGCATACTGGGCAAGCCTCCTTCTGCCTACTGGGGCAGGCTCAGGTTGTTCCTCCTCTGAGTCACGCTCTGCCTGTGATGGCCTTGGCAATGGCGGGGGGCTGTTTGGCCCGGGCCTATGCTGCTCCTGCTGCAGCTGTTTTCGCAGGATCATATTATGTAGCATAGCACATACCATGACAATTTGGGTACATGTAGTTGGTGAGTACTGCAAGGCTCCACTAGATGTGTCCAGGCACTGGAACTGTGACTTGAGCAGCCCAAACACACGCTCGATTACATTTTGTGTTTGCGTGTGTGCCTCATTATGACATTCCTGTTCAGGTGTGTGTGCATTTCTGATGGGTGTCATCAGCCATGGCTCCAGTGCATAGCCAGCATCCCCCACTAGGTGACCATGAGTGATATCCCAATTGGCAAATGTCTGGTACAGCTATGTCAGATGCCAGATATGGGAATCATGGTAGCTTCCAAGGCAGCCAGCACACACATTCAGTATTATGCCCTGGGCATCACACACAACCTGGCAGTTGATGGAGGGGAAGCCCTTGCGGTTAAAGTAGACCCTTCCCCGCTCACCGGCTGGTGCTTTGATGCGTATGTGCGTGCAGTCTATTGCACCCACTACCTCTGGGTATTCTGCTATTTGCTGGAAGAGACGCATATTGCTGGCCAATACCTCACGGGAATTGGGGAAATATACATGATCACCGACATGTGCTGACATGGCATCCAGGAACTGGTGCAGTACCCTGGATGCTGATGCCTGTGATATCCCCATCATATCACCAGTTGGTCTCTGGAAGGTACCTTTCACTAATATTCTTAGGCGAACACATACTTTGGTTTCCACTGGGATGGGTTCCCCTCTGTTGGTTCTGTGTGTGAGGCATGGCCTGTCCAGCTCAACAATTTGCTGCATGAGGTCTCTGTCCACTCTATAGCGCTCCACTATCTCCAGCTCATGTAGCCCCTGATAGGTTACCCTGGGCCTGTACACTCTTCTCCGTCTCCTCACTGTGGTTTGTCCAGCAGTATTCGCAGTGTCACCACACTCAGCATGTTGCATATGTCGCCTTATAACAGCAGTGGCAGCCCCTAACATTTCTTTGTCTCAGTAAAGCTTTTTTCAGTTTTCACTTTTATTAGCTTACTGCAGTGTTGCAGTGTCTCTGAGAGAAACATAGTGGAATGTTGTTTGCAGAGTTTTAAGTGCTGGGCTGGGCTGGGCTAGTGTACTGCCTGTGTAATTGCCTGATTCTGATTGTTTTCACCTGCTAGCTCTGCTAGTACTCCCTGGTTAACTTCCTACTATTTGTTATGCTTCCTTTTCCCTTTCTGTTTCCTCAGGAGGGCAGCGCTGCGCACACAAGCGCAAACATGCTCACACCAGCTCACATGCGCGCACACATGCTTACATGGACTAAAACTTGCTTATTCTTGCTAAAACGCGCGCACACAGGAGCATACGCGCTTACACACATTTCAACAACCTTAGACATGCTTACTCCAGCTTAAACGAGCGCACACATGCACAGATGCGCGCACACAGTCTTACTCAGATATACAGGCATGCACCCGCGTTCAAACACGTTGCAAGCACTTCTACAAGAAACTTAAATATTATCCACAGCATACACCTTCAATTTCTTGCCTTTAGCTAGGGTACCTGTTGACACACCTCTTCCAGTGATGAGTAACTGACAGCAAACACATGCCACTCTGCTCCAATGAGCTTCACTTCTTTCATACATACCCCCCTCGTGATGTCACCTATCTTATACTTATCTGATACTCCCCTTATCCTACTCCTACACTCCACTGACTGTGCTCATTTGCTATGTAAACTTGGGATTCACTATCCTTACCCTTATTTGCATAGGATTGTCTACTAATGTTTGGTTAAATCTCTTAGACTGAGCTTTTCCCCTTAGCAACCTCTATTCGGTAGCCATGTTGTCTTCAGCCTACCATTCCCTTGCATTGTAAATTAAGAATTACAATAATATCCATATTTGTGGATTTTAATTATTGGTTTTCTAGTTTTTAGAGCAGGGTGTGTTTGCGCAGTGCTGCGCTATGCTTAAACTTCGGAGAGCGGGATAAAAAAAATTATTTTATTTTTATTTTGCATCGGTGAACATTGCCAATGGCCATATTTTTGGCCATTGGCATGCTTCCTCAACTGGATGCATCCTTTTTTTGGAGCTGTCATGGCTCTGTTTTGCTATTTGCAGAACGGTACTCAGTTGTCAATGGAGTACATTTCTGCAAATAACACTACTCTTACTTGGACAGGTTCGGGTTTCCTGGATCGCAAATTTACCTCATTTGTATAGCTTTCGCCTGCAATTGAGGTAATTTGCATATCCTAGCCCTGTCCATTTAAGAGTCATTTTAGGAGCTCTGTTGCACGCCCCTACCGGCTGTTCCTGGATCGCTCGGCGGACATGTTGGCTGCATGGAGTCTAACTCTACTCGTAGACTCTTAGACTCTGTGCAAGCCTTCATGAATCCAGCCCAAAATGATTAACACTTAACAAAACTGACTTGTTTGCTTGTCTGTATGATTGAAAAATATTTGTGCACACACAAAGTTCAACGTTTTGCAGTTCAAACTCACAGTGCTATAGTAGACATTCACAGACTTTGTGATCAACAAATGAAGGTTTAAATCTATGGCACCCACAAAACTATTTGGGATTTGAATTTAGATAATGATTTGACTTCTTTGTCTTCTGCTAGCAACTTGTCCCAAATCCAGGAAACTCATTCTGAGAAAAGTCTGTTCATATTTTGAGGTGTTTCTTATCAATATTTAGTAACAAATTGTTGTCATGGGTGTTAATACGATGTTTCATGAGCAGACGTGTATGTAGCCCATCTTGCACCCTGTCTAATCCAAAAACTGTTGCCCCCCTCAAACAAAAACAAAAAAAAACCTGCTCTCCTCCACTCCTACAACTGTAGCAAGGAGTCTACCTTAATTTGTTAACTGGAGAAGTAGTCAACATGCACAATGTCTTTTACGAAACACTGAAACTCTGGAGTATTGACACACAGGAAAGGTATGTATAAAACTTGTTTTGCAGGTGGTTTTGCCCTTTCACCACTGTAGTGTGATCTTGGAGTTAGAATGTATAACTAGCAAGGGGGTGTTCCCCCTGCAAAATATTTTTTAAACTTACTTTTAATGTCCATTGATATTCCGGAGTTTCGATGCTTCTGGTTTGATGTTGTGTGTGTCAACTATTTCTCTAGTTGACAATTTAATATAGATCCCTGTAGCAAGCTGCCAATCTGCAACAGTCTGTAACAATAGGTTTGCTATAGTTACTTAGTTACTACCACTCACATTCACCTGATGTTAATCACTTCAGCACCTCAGCTGAACCATAAATATAATATCGATATTCATTTATCAGTACCAATACTGGATTCCTGTAGCATTGCCACCTGTTGATCTTGCCCATGATAGCTTCCAACAAAGGCAGCTGCCCCTTTCATTCCAAACTATTTACAACTTTGCACATGAGAAACACATTTAAGTTAATAGCCAACATATTATTGTAAATACAATTAAATGCTTTAATAAGGTTGCTGCTTTTACGTGTGTTAATAACAGGCTAATCTTCAGTATCTCTAACCCTCTGTCATAAGTCATGTTTTCATTAGAGATAATTTTGCAGATAAAAGGCCACTAAATTTGCTCTAGTTTCCTAATATCAGACACTGAGTACTGGCAAAAATTAGAATATAGTTCTAATTTATGGTCTAATCATTGCAACAAATGTAGATAGAAAGACCTCTGGTGCCCGAGAGGAGACAGTCCTTATTTTTAAACAAGTCCTTATTTCTGATTATCCCAAGACCTTTATAATTATCACTATCCTCTATGAGGCATCCATTAATTGAGAGCCACCAATTAATCAGCAATAGTGTTATCGAGCGCTGAATGATCAAATGAAAAGGAGCTAAGCAACTTTCTCAGATAGGGGAGTTTTCTTTTTTTAGAGTATGTATATTTAAGTTCAGGGGTGTGGGGTGTTTCCTCATGTGGAGGGTGCGGGGGGAACTACTTCTCAGGTTTAGCAAAAGGTGTTTTGCTGCTTTTCTTTTGATTATTTAGTACTCTATAAGAGAGCTGCTGATTGATTGACATGTATCTCATTTAACACAGACACATAGGTTCATAGGTTCATACTAGGCTATCTGCCCTAGGGCATTTGTAAGCCTAGCCATAGTGTGTTTGGCTTTTGCCACCCATTTAAATTAATTTTACTGTGCCCTTTTTTGAGGTTTAGTTTACTGTGCCTCTGTCTAACAGTGACACAGAAGTGATACCCGGGGTAAACCTACAATCTCCCATCCACTCATCAAGATTCCTCTTGAAGAGAGTCAGTGAGGGACTCTGCCTAACTTGGACTGGGATTTTATTCCAGAGTGAAGGGAGCCTCTGGGTTATGAATCTGTCCCTCCAGCATGTCCTATTTATTTCTGTGCTGAGGTTCAAGTTCCTCGACCGCGTAGCTCGATGGGATTTGGATTTTCTGAGGTGCAGCATGTCCATTAATTCCGGGCTGGACATGGCTTTATACGTCAGGCACAGGTCGCCTCTAAGCAGGCAGTATGCTACCAAGTAGAGCTGGAGTTTCTTTAACCGGGCAGCATATGGCATCTGTTTGAACCCTTTGATCCTCTTGGTGAGGTACTTTTGGGGTCTTTCCAGTTGCTGCAGGTGTCTGGTAAGGTACATCCCAAAAGGGGCATTGTACTCAATTATGGGCCTGATGAGGGATGAGTAAAGAGGCATAATGACCTCCCCTGATCTAGATGTGAATCCCTTCATGATTAGGTGGGCTATATAGAATGTTTTTCTAACCACTTTGGCCACTTGGTTGTCAAATGAGAGATTGCTATCAACTTGGGTCTCCAGGTCCCTAATTACTTCTTCCGTACTTAATGGATTACCACCTATGTGGTAATTTGTGGGCACTTTGTTTTTGCCAAAGGGGATGACTATACACTTTTTGGCATTCAGCTTGAGGCCATGGCTCTGGCACCAGTTGTCTGTTTCTATGAGACCCTTTTGGAGGATGCTTGTGTTAGCTGGAGAGTTGATTATGGTGCCCAGTTTGCAGTCATCTGTGAACTTGGTCAGCCACAGTCCCTCCGTGTTGGCCCTTACCTCTGAGAAATATATACTGAACAAGAGAGGTCCCAGAACTGAGCCTTGTGGGATGCCACTTGTAACTGGTTTGGAGTCTGACATGGCTCCAGCAATTCTAACCATGTGGGTTCTGTCCTTGAGCCAGTTTGCAACCCATCTAGTGACATAGGGTTTTATATTTAAGCTGGATAGCTTATCTATGATGCCCGAGTGGGGTATTGTATCGAAGGCTTTTGCGAGGTCCAGGTAGGCTGTGGGGACCACCTTCCCCTTGTCAATGGCCTTGGTGACTGTTTCAAAGAAATCGATTAGGTTTAAGAGGCAGGATCTGCCCTTAACAAAGCTGAACCGGGTAGAATCCAGTGTCTATAGGTCCCCAATATCTTTATTTATGAGTTCCATGATGATCCTTTCCATAGCTTTGCAGACCAAGATAGTCAGGCTTATGGGACGATAGTTTCCAAGATCCATTGATTCCTGAAGGTGTTCATAGAATGCGTTTATAAAGGATTCTGCAGTCTGGGCCATATTTTCCACAGGCATGGAGGCTTTGAAGGATTCCACCTCGGTTTTGAGTAGTGTGAAGTTTGCTTTAGAGAAGTTTTTCACTGTGGTTTTCTGGGCAGGGGGTGGGGTCGGGATGTGGATATCCAGTGAGATTAATTTATGGTCTGATCTTACCAGTGAGGGATACACTTCTGGTCTGGAGCATAAAGTCCCCATGTTGGTGATGATCAGGTCCAGTATGTTTTCCCCTCTTGTGGGAGGGGTCACAAGTTGTTCCATAGCATTTGAGTTTATAAATTCTAGGAACCTTTGGGCTAGGGTGTTGGAGCTAGAGTAATGCTCCCAGTCTATGTTTGGGTAGTTGAAGTCACCCAGTATAATGGTGTTTGGAGAGACCTTCATATTTTCCAGTGTTCTCAGAAAGGCCGAGTGGGGCTCCTGGGTTTGGGAGGGTGGTCTATAGCAGGCTATAAACTGGAAGGCAGTTTTACCCACTGTTAGTTGCACATGGATAGTCTCCGATGCTTCGTGCTGTGCCACCAACCTGGATGTGTGGGTATCTTTCATGAATATTGATACTCCCCCCTCCTTTTGTGGTTCAGTCTGAATTTTGGGGCTGAAATGCATGGTATGAGGTATAACCTGGTAGTGCTGGGGTGCTCTCGGGAGCCTTGGACCAGGTTTCTGTTACTGCACAGATATCGATGTTCTCCATGCTAAGGAGAGTTTCGAGTGCGTGCATCTTTAGGTTTAGACTTCTGGCATTGAGTAGCATTACTCTTAGTTTCTTATCCCTTGTGATACCTATGGAGGTGGGTTTGTCTTTTGAGCCTTGCCTAAAAAAGGCACTATGGGGGTGGCAAGAGCCTTTGCCAATATCCGAAAGCCCAGGGGTGACAGGTGCAAGCCATCCCTAGTGAAGCAGTGTGGCTTGTCGAGCATGTCATCCCAGGCTGACAGGCATTGGATCCCCTTTGAATGACACCAATACTTAAGCCAATTGTTGAAATTAATCATCTTGTCTTCATATTGTGGCATCATTCTTGGTGAGGGTAAGATGCTACTCAAGGTCAGGGTCATACCGGCTTGGGCTACATGCTCAGAGAGCTCCTCTATGTCTCTTTTCATGTAGTCCAGGGAGGTACATCTCAGGTCATTCACACCAGCATGGACAATGACTGAGTCATATTTGTACTTGCCTTGGAGTGACCTGAGTGCTTGTGTTATGTGGTGGATCCTAGCGCCCGACTGACAGCTCACTGTGACCTTCTCCTTGTTCAGCCTGGTGAGCAGGACGTCAGTGTGCCTGACGGTAGAATCACCTATTACAAGTGTATCAGGTGTGTTGTTTAGTCTTAAGGGTTGTGACTGTTTGGCACACTGGCTTTGTGAACTGTGTGTTGCATGTGTTTTGTTTTGGGGTAGCGGTTGCTTGGGGGTCTGCTTTGGAGGTCGCTGCTGCTTAGGCAGACTTTTATTTAGAGTGTCCGAGTATGTTTTTGTGTGTTTATGTGTTTGGTTTGCTGTCGTGGTAGGTCTATGTGAGACTGGAATTGTAGTGAGTGTGGATACCTTCTCCTCCTGACTGGTTACACCAGTACTGAGTTGAGAGAGCTGAGCCTCCAGTTTGGCTATATAGTTGCATCTCTCACATATGTTGGAACTTGTTGGGAGGAGGAGAGGGTTGTCTGTGTACATGATGCAGTTGTAACGTTGCCCCAAGATTCCCAGATTCACCAGCTAGACTGGAGAGGATACTGCCAACTGACCTTTGGACATGCTAGAATAGTACAGGGAACTCTTTTAAAATTGAAAAAAAGGGCCAATGGGGAGTAAGGTACTCAAGGGGAGTTTGTGAGGGTGTAGTGCTTTTAATGTTTTAGTGTTTACTTATATAATTGCTTTAGTGAGCAAGTGCCAGGCTTTAGAGTAGGAATAGGGTGTTTATTATAAGAACTAGAGCAATTCTAAGGGAAAACGTGAAGAGCAGACTTTGTGGAGCCGAGAATGGTTTAAACCCAATTAAGCGGCGCTGACTGATGCTGCGCTATATGCAAAATCGTGCAAAGCCGCGCTAAAGCGGGTTTTATACAGGGGGACTTGAAAGAGCTAGAAATTGGCCCAAAACGGCCAATACACTACCAGATTCTTGTGCTGGGAACACTCCTCCAGGGATAGATAGACTGCTCTAAGCTCCCCACTCCCACTGGTGAACAAAGAAGCCTCCTTTTATCCAAGAAAGGAAATGGGCAACACAGGAACTTTCCAAAAGTCCAGAATACAGCAAAGCCTGTATCGGGACTACTCTAGGTCAGGAAAGGCGGGAAACAAGGATAATTTTAGATACCTAAAAAACTTCAACAAACAAGGATAATTAATAAGATACCTAAAAAACTTCAACCCAGAAGCATTCTCCAACTCCTTAAAATCATTTAACTGGACACCTCCCCTAAAAATCTCCCCCTCAAAAGTGCAATCACTCACTTTAATACTACTTTCCAAAATCTTTTAGATATTCATGCTCCATTAAAAACCAAAAGAATAAAAAACAAAACTACCCCTTGGCTAACTAAAAGCACATTGACAACCATGCGGTTAAGAGATAAAGCCTGGACACGCTATGAGAAGCACAAATCTCCCACTACCCTTAATGAATACAAAACTCTTCACAATACAGTAAAAAAGCTTATTTCAACAGACTGCCAAAACTACTACACTTCTCTCCAAAGAAAATACAAAACTGACCCACAAAAATTCTGGAAAGGTATAACCTCCCTCCTAAAACCTGGCACAACTGAAAACCCAAACCCCAACCCAAATGTACAAGACAATGAACTCGCCACCAAATTCAACTCCTTTTTCATTGACTGTATTTCAAACTTACCTCTTCCTTCTCGAGCAACCACCCACCCCTTACTACCACCTGCCCTCCTCCTACACCCCCCTCTTCTCCACTCTATCACCCTACTACCTTGCAACCCCCTACATTCTCACTGAAACCAATCCCTACTTCCACTATAAAAAAAACTACTACAGAAGCTAAAACCATGCACTAATGCCCACGATAACATCCCCTCACACTTCCTCAGCACATCCGCAGATGCCATTGCCTTCCCAATTAGTATCCTAATAAACTGCTCCATCCAAGAAGGTCTTGTTCCACAAATCTGGAAAAAAGCTTTTATCATTCCCCTTCATAAAGGAGGGAATAATACTAGCATTACCAACTTCCGGTCCATCGCCATCCTCTCTCCTATATCAAAAATTCTAGAAAAATGTATCCATTACAACTCCTTCCCTATTTATTAGACAACAACCTACTTGCTTCTACTCAGCATGGCTTCCGCCCTAATCATAGTACTATGACAGCCCTCCTTTCATTCCTTGAAACTGTGAATAAAGCTAGAGACTCTGGTCTTACTGTATCTACTATCCTTCTTGATCTCTCCAAAGCATTCGACACTATCTACCATAACCTACTACTCACTAAATTGTCAAAGCTAAACCTATCACCTTCAACTCTCAACTGGTTCACCAGCTATCTCTCAAACAGGCAATAAGCAGTCAAATGGAAAAAAAGCCATCTCCTCTTTCCTAAACACCCCCAGAGGTGTCCCACAAGGCTCCATATTTGGCCCACTCCTCTTCAACATCTTCGTAAATTATTACTATCACTCTATTCCCCATGCTAGCATCAACCAATACTCAGATGATTCTACAATCATCTGTGCAGCCTCTTCCATTCCAACCCTTCTAAAGCTCACCCAAGCAGCATTCTCCACCACAGAACAGTGGATGAAAAATAACCATCTTGCACTTAATGCAGCTAAATCAAAATTAATGATATTTACCCCCTCTAAAACAAACACATTTGATAGACAACTATTCTCCATCACCAGTCAAAATAACACTCCACTTGAACTGGTATCTGAAACCAAACTACTAGGAGTTCAAATTGACGATAAACTTAAATTTGAGCACCATCTACTAATAAACATTAAAAAAACCCACCAAAAACTCGGCCTGCTCTATTGACACAAGCAATTCCTCTCATCAACAACCAAACTCACTCTCTCTACTACATTTCTCTTACACTCTCTCCTTTATGGTGCCCCCCTTTTAACTAATCTACAATCATCTATTAAAACTAAACTAGCTACCTGTTACAACAAAATAGCCAAATTTGCCACTAGTAACAAAGCTTCAACTCATCACTGCGTACCACTCCATAAACTAAATTGGCTCGAACTTCCCAACTACCTCTCCTACACTCAACTCACATATGCACACAAACTAATTTTTCAACCATCCCTCTGTCCCTCCCTTTCTTCTACCTTTAAAATTCAGCAGACTCAAAGACTTCTCAGATCCACTAATCAAAACCTAATAGAAGTCTACAGACCCCTTTACCCCTCAGGACAAAACCTCCTCTCTTTTTCCATAGCTCGACTATGGAACTCCCTCCCTGCCTCCATTCGCACCATCACTAACCTTCCAACCTTTAAAAAATCACTTCACTCCTACCTAACATCCACATGGGAATGCTCCTGCTCCCCCCCCACATAAGCATTCTCCACTTCCTGTATTCTCATTACCTTCACCACCTATATTTTGCTCGTAATCTAATATCATCCTGAATTCTTCTGTATCAAAAAAAAAAAAAAAAAAAAGAAAAGGTATAACTTCACTCTATTATTATTTTTGTTGATAATTTTACTGATTGTAAACTACACCTTGCTATGTCTTGTATGTTATATAATGTAAATCTCTGTAACATTCTTGTTGGAGCCTTTCTCCCCAGGACTCCATTGAAAATGGGTTCACTTGGCCCAATGGACCATCCTGGTTAACCAACAGCAAATAAATAAATAAATAAATAAATAAATACATTTTTTGTTTTTTTTTCTTTTTTTGCAAATAAACAGCAGGAAAATGCAATTAATATGTAACACAGGCTAGCACACTTGAGTGTGTAGCCTCAACAGTTGAATGCAACAAACAGAACAAACTTTAAAAGTGCAGGTGCAAAAACAACTTTAAACAGTTTAAAACAGTTAAAGAAGCAGCAATACTTGCTATTTAGCTAGATCGGACAGTCGCCCAACACTTTTATCAGGTTAGCAGTCACTCTTTTAGCCTCTCTGCTGCTAGCACCACTTTGCAGGACCACAAGGAGCCTGGCTGAGTAGTAACAAATGCAAAAACCGCGCCAAAGCGGGTTTTATACAGGGGGACTTGAAAGAGCTAAAAATTGGCCCAAAATGGCCAATAGACTACCAGATTCTTGTGCTGGGAACACTCCTCCAGGGATAGATAGGCTGCTCTAAGCTCCCCACTCCCACTGGTGAACAAAGAAGCCTCCATTTATCCAAGAAAGGAAATGGGCAACACAGGAACTTTCCAAAAGTCCAGAATACAGCAAAGCCTGTATTTGGACTACTCTAGATCAGGAAAGGAGGGAAACAAGGATCATTTTTTTGTTTTTTTCATTTTTGCAACAAACAGCAGGAAATGCAATAAATATGTAACACAGGCTAGCGCACTTGAGTGTGTAGCCTCAACAGGTAAATGCAACAAACAGGACAAACTTTAAAAGTGCAGGTGCAAAAACAACTTTAAACAGTTTAAAACAGTTAAAGAAGCAGAAATACTTGCTATTTAGCTAGATCAGACAGTCACCCAGGTAGTAGCAGGAAAAAACACTTTTATCAGGTAAGCAGTCGCTCTTTTAGCCTCTCTGCTGCTAGCACCACTCTGCAGGACCACAAGGAGCTTGGCTGAGTAGTAACAAGCGTAAAAACCGCGCCAAAGTGGGTTTTATACAGGGGGACTTGAAAGAGCTAGAAATTGGCCCAAAACGGCCAATAGACTACCAGATTCTTGTGCTGGGAACACTCCCTGTAGCAAGCTGCCAATCTGCAACAGTATGTAACAATAAGTTTGCTATAGTTACTTAGTTACTACCACTCACATTCACCTGATGTTAATCACTTCAGCACCTCAGCTGAACCATAAATATAATATCGATATTCATTTATCAGTACCAGTACTGGACTCCTGTAGCATTGCCACCTGTTGATCTTGCCTATGATAGCTTACAACAAAGGCAGCTGCCCCTTTCATTCCAAACTATTTACAACTTCGCACATGAGAAACACATTTAAGTTAATAGCCAACATATTATTGTAAATACAATTAAATGCTTTAATAAGGTTGCTGCTTTTACATGTGTTAATAACAGGCTAATCTTCAGTATCTCTAACCCTCTGTCATAACTCATGTTTTCATTAGAGATAATTTTACAGATAAAAGGCCACTAAATTTGCTCTAGTTTCCTAATATCAGACACTGAGTACTGGCAAAAATTAGAATATAGTTCTAATTTATGGTCTAATCATTGCAACAAATGTAGATAGAAAGACCTCTGATGCCCGAGAGGAGACAGTCCTTATTTTTAAACAAGTCCTTATTTCTGATGATCCCAAGACCTTTATAATTATCACTATCCTCTATGAGGCATCCATTAATTGAGAGCCACCAATTAATCAGCAATAGTGTTATCGAGCGCTGAATGATCAAATGAAAAGGAGCTAAGCAACTTTCTCCGATAGGGGAGTTTTCTTTTTTTAGAGTATGTATATTTAAGTTCAGGGGTGTGGGGTGTTTCCTCATGTCGAGGGTGCGGGGGGAACTACTTCTTAGGTTTAGCAAAAGGTGTTTTGCTGCTTTTCTTTTGATTGTTTAGTACTCTATAAGAGAGCTGCTGATTGATTGACATGTATCTCATTTAACACAGACACACACACACACACACACACACACACACACACATATATATATATATATATATATATGTGTGTGTGTGTGTGTGTGTGTGTGTATATATATATATATATATATATATATATATATATATATATATGTGTGTGTGTGTGTGTGTGTGTGTGTGTCTGTATTCCTTGTTTTATATAGATAGCAAAGTATGCAGGGAAGTAAATAGTATGGGAAGAAATAGCCAGGGAATTGTTATGGCTTGGCTTGTATAGGCCCTGTAGCCGATAGCCTAGTACCAACCTATGAACCTATATAAAATCACATTTCGTAGTATTGTACTCTATGTTGTTACATGTTGACCCAAGATACCATGTTGTCCAGTAGTGTTGGGAAGACTAGTATTTCTGAATAAATCAATAACATATAAAGCGAGGTTGGGACGATCAAATTTACACCAAATTATTGGTCTTAAAAGAGGCATTGATAAGATAAACAAATTAAATAAAATATCCTCTAAATATATCCACAGGGAATGATCTGTGCAATGACTTTATGTGTAGATAGACTGGAAGCAATCCTTACATGAAATGAATACTTAATAACTTCATGATTGAATGTATAACATTTGTATTGGAATAGCAGGCCTTTAATCGATCACCTATTACATCATGTGGAATACTATCAAACACCTTTGACAGATCGAGATAAATAGTGTCATGTGGTAGACTGAGATCATCACCTTTGGAAAAGCAAGAGTGGCCAGCAGGAAAGCTGCTCCGATTCATATTTAAAATATCAAGACGACTTGGTAGAGTAATCTTTATAAGAATTTTTTCAAATATCTTCCCTAGGTTACATGCTGAACTAATAATGTGACAGCATGCTGTGACATTCACATATGCCCCTTTAAAAATGGCTCCATAATTCTCATTTTTGAGAGATCCAGCAGAAAGCCCATCTGTGATATTTTCTTGAAAAGTGAGGTTAATATAACTCCATGTTTTTTCTAACTTTTCTTAGAAAGACAGCAGGGATGCCATCTGGTTTTATCATCAATGCTAAATTAAATTAATCTAGTGCTCTGAAAGATTAAATTATTTGTGGTTATTGGGCAAGTATAAAGTCCTAAAGGTTGATCAGTGGGTAAAATGTGGTAGAAAAGGGTGCATTTAAGACCTCAGTAAAGAATTTAACAACATCTAGATTCCTGGTAGATGTAATGCCTAATAAACAACCTGTTTTTGAATACTTCATTTAACGACAGAGGCATTTACATAGCTGAAAAAAGGCCCTTTTGTTGTCAAGCTAATAGAGCCGAGCCTTCTTGTAATGTGATTATTTTCACATGTAGGTCCCTAGACAGGACTTTAGTGCCTTATTCAGCTAAACGTTAATGTCAGGGGCAGGGTTTAATTTATACTACCTCCCGTTATTTTTTCCATACTTTTTGAATAGTAACCTTGTTCCACCAAAATGGCTTCTTTTTCAATGACCTTTTAATTAATTGTTAGTTCAAAGTCCTCAGTAAGTAATTACATGAAATGATTAAACATAACCCCCTAATCTCACAGAAGTGTTTTGTTTTGTTTTAATAAACTTGTTTAATTAATAAACCAAAATTATCTTTAAAGTATTCCATGTTATATACTTTCCATACATCCTACAAACCAAAATCCCATGCCCTATTTTATCTGGATGAAAAAAAAAACAAGTGTCAATACTCGTGATTCAAAAAGCATAACATATATTTTTTCAAATTTTATATAGTATTTAGAAATAAACCACCATTTGCCAACTGAAATTGGTAATTCTCAGGAATGGACTGATTCTAATGTTATAAAATAATTCCCTTCAGCGCCATACTTGGATTCATATTTCATGGGAAGTCTTCAACAAAGAATTTATTACGCAGCAAATTCCTTACTAAAAGAAACATTTTCCCCACAAAGGGTAAATTTGGAAACATATCCACCAGAGATGTGGCAAGTTTCTAAGCTGCCAGCATTCTTTATTTTTGATGCCCATCCCATTTTGGATGAAATCGGAAAAGTTTGATATATCTTTTGCTGGATTGCCCAGTCTCTGAAAGAACAGTAAAATGCCCTGTAATGTTTCCTTAATGACATAAATTCAGCTATCATAGGTTCATAGGTAGGTACTAGGCTATTGGCCCTAGGGCCTATATAAGCTTAGCCAAATGGTACCCTGGCTTTTGCCACCCAAGAAAATTATTTTCCTGTGCCCCTGTCAAGCAGAGCCTCAGAAGTGATCCCTGGGGTGAATTTCCTATCTCCCATCCAATTATCAAGATTTTTCTTGAAGAGTGCTAATGAGGAGCCTTATTTGATATAGATAGGTAGTTTGTTCCAGAGTATGGGAAGTCTCTGGGACAGGAATGTACCCCTCCAGCATGTTCTGTTTATTGTGGTGACAAGGTTTAGGTCCCTAGTGCGTGTAGCTCAGAGGGATTGGGATTTCTTTATGTGGAGTATGTCCACCAGCTCTGGGTTTGACATAGCTTTGTATGTTAGGCAGAGATCTCCACTGAGTAGGTGATATGCGACAGAGTAAAGCTGGAGTTTTTTGAGATGGTCTGCATAGGGCATCTGTTTGAGGCCAGTAATCCTCTTTGTGAGGTATTTCTGTGGCCTTTCCAGTTGTAGATGTCTTGTGAGGTACATACCAAAGGGGGCGTTGTACTCTATAATGGGTCTAATGAGTGATGAGTAGAGGGGAAAAATGACCTCTTTTTTCCTGGATGAGAAACCTTTTGTGATGAGGTGTACCATGTAGAAGGATTTCCTGACTACTGTGGCAATGTGATAATCAAAGGAGAGACTACTGTCCACCTGTGTCCCAAGGTCTCTTATCACACTTTTGGTGTTAAATAGACTACCGCCTATGTGGTAGTTCATGGGTACAGAGTTTTTACCAAAAAGGATGACAATGCACTTTTTGGCATTGAGCTTCAGGCCATGGCTTTGACACCAGGCATCTGTCTCAGTGAGGCCCTTTTGTAGGATGTCCACATCGTTAGAAGTTTTGATTATGGCTCCTAGTTTGCAGTCATCTGCAAACTTTGTTAGCCAAAGACCTTCTGTGTTAGCCTGTACTTCAGAGAAGTAGATACCAAACAGGAGAGGACCTAGGATTGAACCCTGTAGTACTCCACTTGTCACTGGTCTGAAGTTGGATTTAGAGTCTGCTACTTTCACAGTGTGAGTTCTGTCAGTGAGCCAGTTGGCAACCCATCTTGTGAGATAGGGATTTATACTTAGTTTAGTGAGTTTGTCTATAATTACAGAGTGGGGGATGGTGTTGAAAGCCTTGGCGCGATCTAGATAGGCTGTGTGTACCACCTTACCCTCATCTTTGGCTTTGGTGACCGCTTTAAAGAAGTCTGTCAGGTTTAGGAGACATGCTCTGCCTTTTACAAACCCGAACTGGGTAGGGTTTATCATTAATGAAACTGAAATTTCTATACTCCATTTTTCTCCAGTTTTATTCATCTATAATAGATTTGTCATTCTAGGGAAATTAATTACTTTAGCAAAGCCTTTTTTGCTGAGATTAATAATACTAATCTTATCAGTTGATTTTTTGGAAAAAAAGTTTCAGTTTTTTGCATTTCCTTATAGCTAATATGACACATTATGGTGGAATTTGGTTTACTGTATTTAATTCAAATCTATCTGATGAGAATTCCCAGATTTCTTTATAGGTTCATAGATTCATAGGACATTACTAGGGTATCTTCTTAAGGGCCATTACAAGCCTAGCCAATATAACCTAATTTACTCAATACATGGCTCCCTAGGGGGAAGAGGATGGCATGGATTTGTGCCGGTACATTGAGTATCTTACAGATTGCCCCTGTCCGTAAAGGAAGCAGGTACTACCCCGGTTGTGAATTTGCGATTCCCCCATCCACTGAGCCACATTGCATTTGAAGAGGGCCAGGGAAGCGCCTTATTAAGTGTTCTTAGAAAAAACCTGGAAATAATATTGAATAGCACCCATACTTCTAGCGGCCTACCCAGCCATGGAAGTGATAACTGAGGGAGGGTACCAGTATTATTTTTTATTTTATTTTTTTATAGAAGTGACATGTATTTCCTTTGTAAGTTTAGCTTGAATGCCATGCAAAAGTGCTGACAGTCATATTTGCCAAAGGCCAGACAACAATCTATACAATTTATCATCCTTTAAGTTTTGCCAAGTATAAATATTAATAAAAAAACTGAACAGCTAAAGATATCAAAGGGTCACTAATTCCATACCTGCCATCAGAAATTGAGCTTACTTGTGTTTCCCAGTTCCACCACATGAATTTTGGAAGCATTAATAAACGTTTAATGCAGAAAGAACAAAAAGAGGGGATTTTTAGTTTCCAGTATTTGAGTCTCCCGGCAAAAGATATCCTGACATTAAACCAAGATTTAGTCATACCTGTCACAGACTCATAAATATATTTAGTCTGTGCATCTGTTTGTGAAAAGTTCTGACCTAAAATCTTTACTGCAGTATTACTTTTTCTAAGGGAAAATATTGCTCCACTAATGAAGGATTACATTTGTTTATTTATTTTACATTTGTTTACCAGGAAGGTCCAACTTTGAAAGAGTCCTTTTTCAGCGGAGGCTTGGGGAGAAAAGCTCCACATTTACAACAAAGAGACAAGTACATAGATAGACATTCCACATATTCCCGTATACAGAGTTTTACATATAAATATCAGAAAACGTAGCTGTTATGTAGTTACGTATTCTACAATATTTACTCTAAATGAAGTTGATAATCAGATCAGTTATCAGATAGTTAGACCATTACCTCAATATGTTACTGAAGGACTATGCATATCCAATATAGCTTGTATACTAGGATGCAGTGTCAAATAAAGTGATTCCTCTACAATTTGTATCATTATAAACTTCAGTTGTAACATGTCTATCATACAGCAATTAGTCACCTGATTTGGAATACAGATATTATATGTTATACATTTCTATGATCTAAATGAATAAGGAATTAATAAATCTTGGAAATGTTTCTAAACTTCAAAGGGGAGGCCATCAGGACCCTTAACATTTCTGATGGGTGCTTCATTAATTACTTTCCTAATATGATCTGTTGTTAAATTTAATTGAGGAAAATGCTTATTATTTTTGTTAAGAAGATGAAAATGTACCATATAATTTAATAAAATAATCAGTAAAAACTTGACTTATGCCATTAGTATCTGTTGCATTTCTAGTTAAAGTGTGCTTACTGTTTGCTCAACATTAAATAGATTAGAAAAGAAAACCCATCTTAATTTGACTCATAAAAATATATTTTTTGTATTGATCATGAATTATGTTTGAAGAGTTCCATGACAATTCTTGTATCTTATGCAAAGTTTCTTGCCTTTTTGAAATGTATTTATCATAATTAACCAGCATAATGCATTCTGTAAGGTAACCATTTGAAATGACGAGACCCACTAGAGCAAATCCTGAAACATGGAGACTGAATGGTCAAAAAAGAGAATGAACATATATCAAGTCTGAAATTGTCATTTCCAGAACATTACATTCTCTCTGAGGTATGGCAATTCCAGAATAGGAATATATAAGTTTGGGGGCTTATGGTCCATCAGCAATATGAATTTTGAGTGCCAACATTTCAATAGGGAGCCATTCTATAATCTGTAACTGACCTAATAATTGCTTATAACCTGCTCTTTCTTCTTCTTTTAGTTTTTGGAAACTAAAGTAATAAGCCAAAAAATATATCCCTTAAAAGATGCCAATAATAATGGATAGGAATCAAATGAACCATCATCACTGGCCAAATATTCCTTTATTTTTTCTGCTTTAATCATGGACAACACCCTATGTTTAAAAAACATTTAACTAAAAACTGCTGTTTCTTTCAACTTGATGTTTAATAATATAGGCACATGATCTGATAACATTTGAGGAAAAATCTTAATTTTTTGTTGATGAATAGGAAATTGAGTCTTTAAATAATCAAGTCTGGCCAATTTCTTTAATTTTAAATCATGATATGTATAGTACAGTTGTTTGGGGTTCTTCACTAACCAAAAATCTTTCATTTGAAAAAAAAAATCTAAACATTCTCTTGTTTTACATTTATTACCAGCATATTTTGTATCATATTGCAAGTGAATATTAAAATATTCTGTAGGGATAGTATTTGCAGAGTCAAAATTGATCATACTACACTTGAGATCACTAAGAAATTCTTAATATTGGGTAAAAAGTGTGTAAACTGAGCTTATAACTAAACACATCTTCCAGATGTGTACCTTCAGTAATAAAATTCTGCCCTGTACATCCACTGCGACCTTAACTTCAGATGACCGAAGCATAATTAACACCCCTGTGGATTTTTATTATTTGAGTTAATAATAATGTGTGCATATGATTTAATGTTAGAAAGGATATGATGTTTTTCAGTTGACAAATTAATCTGTTATAAACAAACAAAATCAGCATGAATTTCAGCCAAGATGTCAGTAAATTAATTTTCTTATGATGGTGGTTTGAACCATTTACAGTGTAGATACTATAGTCATAGAACATTATGATATATAAGGATTTAATATTTTATTGCATTTCTTATACTTTCTTCAAAATGCTATGCCACCTCCTCAAAAAAAAAAGGAGAAAAGAAATTGTATATGTCACCAGCTTTGACTATATGAGGGACATGGGTGCCACCTCCGGGGTGAATTTGCAGTCACCTATCCATTTGTTGCTCTTGAAATCAGTCGCTTTTATGGAAACAAATTGACTGCACACAGTTCTTTTTTTTTTGCTTCTTGAGCAGAATTAAAATCCAAAGTTGGTTGATAGTTTATTTGGAGTGTTGCTGGATAAATAGATTTTATTTTACTCCCATTTGCCATAATGAATGCCTGACAGAATTAAATGCATTTCTTTTAGTGATAAGCTCTGGTGGTAGAGCCTGAAAAAACAAAACTGGGGGCTGATAAAAAATGTGTTTCTGTATCTTGACAGCAAAATAGTAAAAAAAAAAATAAAATAAAAACATTTGGCCATAATTGTTCTGCTTTTCCTGGATGAGCCGTATATATGGGTACCATCTATTGTTATATTTCTTGAAGAAAGTTCTTGACTTATTTCTGAATGAATTTTTAAAAACTCTTTGATTTTTTTTTTGGGGGGCATTGTCTTTATATAGGAATTCAGGAATCCTAGGAACTGCAGATTACATCTGCAACAGTACAACTCACATGACAGCAACTTATCCTGTGAATTAGACAATTTAGAATTGTTTTGCTTCAAAACTGTATTTTCTTGCTATAATTCAAATATGTCTGCTGAAATTTGATCCTATTTTTTCCACAATAAGCTGACTGTGTAGCCTATTGTGCTGATGTTGATTTAATGTCCTTTATTTGAACTGAAACCCTATACTTGCCCTGCTCTAAATAGCATATTCTCCCAGTACATCCCTAATAGGTCACTGAGATCAGAGTACCATCACCTATTGCAAGTCCACAAACCTAAGCTACCAGCCAGCCAACTCCTATACTCTTGGACTACAGGTAAAATCTGGAATAGTCTCTCCCTAGTCATTTGCATTACCAAAAATACTGCTTTCTTTAAACAAGCCCTACATAATCACCTTGCCTCTACCTGGAACTGTAATTGTATGCAGTCTCCTCCCCCCATAACGTAGCACTCATTTTCCTCACTTTACACCTCTAATATACCCTTCTACTCCCCACTAACTGCCCCCTGTCGAATTACTGTTGCACTGTCATTGATCCTGTCACTTTCTGACTTACTCTAAGTCCTTCTATTTTTATCTTTACTCCCTGCCCTCTTACACCTGTGTTCTGTGCACTACTATTCATTTTACTCACTATTACTTCCTCATATTATATGATGCTTTCGTTTGTAGTGAACCTCCTCTATTACATTGTACGAAATGGCTACATTCATCCTACTCCTGCATGCTCTGTGTAACTAAATGTACTACTTAGAGTCTTGTTTATTCTGTTTATTTTATTCTTGATATTGTATTGTATTGCATTGTATTTTATTGCACTGTATTAATCTTATTGGTGGTGCTTTTTTCCCCCAGGCCTCCACTGAAAATGAGCTCTGCTTGGCCCATTGGATCATCCTGATGAACAAATGCCAATCAATCAATCAATCAATCAATCAATCAATCAATAAACCAATGTTTTTTTTTTAAAGCATCTTGTACCAAACTAGATACAAAGTCTTAGAAACTGAGTTCTCTGCCTAGGGCTGTTGTCTTTCTTCTAGGCTTAAAATGTCCATGCTGTTTACCCCATATGACACTCTTATATATGACTATATTGAATGTTAGGCATTGTTGAAATGTTAACATTTGTAAAGATAGAACTGACAGTACCCTACTCCACACACACACACACACACACACACACACACACACACACACACACACACACACACACACACACACACACACACCTTCCTCCCCACACACAAACACAAGCTCTCTACTACACCCCCCCCTACTTAAATATTCTAACTCTCAGGTTGCACTACATACAAATACACCCAAAACACCACCATACAAGCTACATTGTGATAGCCCAATTCTGGCCTGTTTAAACACAAGACCCACAGTTAAAGGGAATAGATGGAGAAAGGCCACAATTCAGCTATAAAAATAAAAATAATGTAAAAAGATTGTTGTGCACCAACCATCATAATAGAAATCCAACAAAAGGGCGAAAAGGCACTTTCATGTGTGGTAACTGCAATATTTGCTCACTTATTGATAGTAGTAACCGGTTTGAACATCCAGTAACTAAAAGTGAGTCCACCTTTGATGTTAAGGCAACATGTAAATCTCAAAATGTCATCTATTTAGCTACATGTAAGTCTTGTCCGTCATTTTATGTGTGAAAAACTAACCAGATGTTTAAAAAATGAGTACAAAGACATCAAAGAGACATCATTAACACAGATGTACATAATGCCCTGGCCTCCCATATATACACCAATAGAGGACACTCGTTTTTGTTCAAAGTCATTGAAAACATTTATATTGGACCAAGAAAGGGTGATATTGAGAATATGACTGAATTAAGAGAAACAAAATGGATAATTAATCTGAGAGCCGATCAACCTCCAGGTTTGAACAGTATCATTCCTTTAAAACCAGTCCTGAAATTGAGAAGGCCGACTGTAAAGAAATAAATAATAGCATGTTTCTTGCTATGAGCAAATAATGATGTACTCTTAATTATATTGATTTTCTTGAAGGAGACCCATTATTGAATAAATAAGTTCTACATTCATCGTAGGATCCTTTTCAACTATTTTTGCGTTCCTTATTAGAATTGATACTATCAAAAGCCTATTATTTCATTATTTCACTATTTCTCAATTGTGGCTGGAAACTTTTGAATCCTGATTGTTTGGACCGGCCCAGTTTTATTCAGTCATTAATGTTTTTTGACTGGCCAGAAATCGAACTGCCATACTCAAATTGAACATATTTCCGTCTATGCGAAGAAATTTAATCCATCTTTGAAGAATTTTATGATAGACTTTGTTTGATAAGATATAGGGAATGTTTGGCCTCCATGTCAGTACTGATAGTCTTTGCAATGATAAGTAAAACCATCTGGAATACATTTAATCGATCTATAATATCATGTCTTCATGCACTGACTTTGATTGGTCTTGATTTCTTTGAAGAGTTTAGGATTGGTCACTTTTCCAGATAAAGAGCTTTGATTGGTTATCTACATCTGGTAGCATATTTGTGGACTCATTTTCAGCATGGATATGGGGGAAATCCGTTTTTGTATCAAGCTACATAGGTATCTTCCTGATAATCTATACACAAGAAACTTTATATATTTCATCGATGATGTCAATTATCTTATTTGAGAAATGGCGATATAGCCATAACTAACTGTCGGCTCAATAATGTTCAAGAATTTAGGATTGGTCACATTTCCAGACAGAGAACTTTGATTGGCTATTCATACTTGACAGCATATCTATGGATTTCTTCACACCAAGATTATGGTGGAAATTCGATTCTGTATGTAGCCATGTAGGAATCTTCCTGATAATCCACACATTAGAAGGTTTATATGTTCCATCGATGGTGACACTTATTTCAATTGAGAAGTGGCAATATAGCCGTAACTAATTGTCAGCTCAATAATGCGATGCATGACCTTACAGCGTTGTTTGGAGCCAAATCAAGGATACAGGATTGGCTATTTTTACAACTCTAGAACTTTGATTGGCTAACCTTATTTGGCAGTCTATTCATGGACTTTCCTATATTGAGATCTTGGTGGAAATTTGATTCTGCCACTAGTTATATAAGAACCCTCTAGACAACAGGCTTTGAACTTACGAGAAGGGCTTTTCTGAAGGTGACAACTTGTTTATTTGAGGAGCAGCATTTGCAGCTGTAACTAGATATTAGTTTAATGCAGCAACACATGAGACTGTAACGCTTTCCATATCCTCGAGTGTTTTTGATTGGCCCCAAAGATGGGACAGGCAATAATGACTGGCTGCTTCTACAGCCTGAGAGTGTCAAGAGATAGGTTATGCCCCTTAATCTTTCCGTGATTTTTATGTTTTTTTTAAAAAGACCTAATTTTAGTTTCATACACAGGTAACCTGTTTTCATTTAGTTAAACCAACATACAATTATAATACAAGACGTCTCCTATTTTTAGAGTGTGTTCCTTGGATACGTGAATCCATATCAATCTGACTATGCCTGATATGGCTGGTGTACTTTGTGTACCAGGAATAAGGATTGGCCGTTTATGTTGGTTAAGCTATTACCGCACTGAGATGGGGGTTTTGTGATCATGTTTTTTTAAAAAACAACCGCGTTTGTCTTGGCTGACTACAGCAGTCTTACCAAGTCCTTCTAGTTTTAAAAACATTTTTGGGAATCACCCTCAGTTGCATATGGATGATTGCCGAAACAAGAAATGTATCCTTTCAAAGGAGTTCTGGTATTGGCAACAGCCAAACTTTTGAGACCCTTGATTGGACACAATCTATCCAATCCACATTCTATCTATTTTTTAGAATGAATAAAAGACTCACCGGTAATGAGTGACTGTTTCCAGCCTTGTATATGCATAATAGAAGATGCAACTTCATAACTGATTGGTTCTGAATATTTTTTCTGTTTGTTGATTGGACAATGAATTAATGACTCACTATTTAAAAATGAACTTCAGTCCCATACTTCATTATGATCTGAGGAAGATTTTATTGAAAGTGCTTATCATGTGTTAATTAAGGGACTTTTCATTTTATTTTTGTTTTTATTTTTGTTTCAATTAAATTATTTCATGTTATTTCTTCATTTTTGGATTTCTTTTAAGCTGTGCTTGCACTTCTGCAGGACAATAGCCTTGGTGGATCTACTGTCGTTGTTTTCTTTGTTGTCGTTTATTAGGCAGTGCACCGCAGCAGTGGGAGGATATTTTTATTACACAAGCTACATTCTCCTCGCACACACACATCACAGCAACAAAACACACTAACACACACCACAGCCCCTACCCAAAACCCTTAACTAAAAAAACACTTACCTGAATCCACAACCACAGTGAAATACCGGAAGCGCTAATTCAAAATCTCTGGTGTGCGAGGTTTAGAATTTCATGCTTCTGAGGTTTTGTTGTTTACAGGATTCCACTTTATGGGCTCTAAATACTGAATTTCTATATTTCAGTATTTTGAGCTTCTAAAGTGAAACTATATCTATATATATATATATATATATATATATATATATATATATATATATATATATATATATATGTATATATATATATATATATATATGTAGATAGTACCGGGGGGGGGGTTAATACAGGACTGTCACAACATCTCAGAGTTGCAGTAGGCCTGACCAAATCATCTTCCTGAATTCCTTTACCTTGCTCAACAATCAATAATGGCAAACTCATGGTAGTTGTTATTGTCCTACCTCCCATCTCCAGTTTATTTCTCCTGTGGTTTCTAAAAGTCCTTGCTGTGGGAGAATGTGGAGCAGTATGGGCACATGTGTTTCTCTTACTCTTAACAACTTCATTGTCGCTACTCACTTTCAGCAGGACATTTAGATCTATAGGGAACTTCTCCTGCAACATCTGGACAGGTAACAGGGGAAGGTGCACTGTCTGCAGAATTACTTATAAAATGTAAGTCATTAAAATCAAAGTCAGCTGATACGCCTACTTCTAAACACATCCTTCTCACTCTGTTTACTTTAAGCCACTTAATTAGGCAACATATACTGCCATCTAGTGCACACAGAGAACAATCAATGGTTAGCATTTTACCGTTAGAACTCTGTATAAAGATTTCACAATTCAATGATGAGATGATTCCATACAGGTTATGAATAGTTCATAGGTAGGTACTAGGCTATAGGCCCAAGGGCCTACTTAAGCCTAGCCAGCAAGGTACCATAGCTTACGCCACCCAAGAAAGTTATTTTCCTGTGCCACTGTCCAGCAGAGACACAGAAGTGATCCCCGGGGTGTATTTCCTATTTCCCATCCACTCATCAAGATTTTTCTTGAAGAGTGCTAATGATGAACTTTGCTTGACATAGATGGGTAGCTTGTTCCAGAGTATAGGACGTCTCTGGGACAGGAATCTATCCCTCCGGCATGTTCTGTTTATTGTGGTGACAAGGTTTAGGTCCCTAGAGCATGTAACTCGGAAGGATTGGGATTTCTTTAAGTGGAGCATGTCCAACAGCTCTGGGTTTGACATAGCTTTATATGTTAGGCAGAGATCACCTCGGAGTAGGCGATATGTTACGGAGTAAAGCTGGAGTTTTTTGAGGCGGTCAGTGTAAGGCATTTGTTTGAGACCAGTAATCCTCTTTGTGAGGTACTTCTGTGGCCTTTCCAGCTGCTGCAGATGTCTTGTGAGGTACATTCCAAAAGGGGCATTGTACTCTATAATGGGTCTAATGAGTGACAAGAAGAGGGGAGCAATGACCTCTTTTTTCCTGGATGAGAACCCTTTTATGATGAGGTGTGCAACGTATTACATTTTATTAAAAGGTGCCAGCTGGCACCTAGTCAATCTCAATAGGGGCTTACTGGACCCTGACGCAGTGAGAAGAAGCTGCAGAACATTGTCTGATTGAATATAGTGGAGGCTAGCCATGACAGCTTAGGTGGCATCAGTGTTAAAACATATGTGATGGACACCCATGCTTTCCTGCTCATAATGTCAGGTGTGCATGTACATGGAAAACACCCAGCTTTCCTACACATACCCATCAGGTGTGTGTGTCTGTGTGTGTGTGTGTGTGTGTGTGTGTGTGTGTGTGTGTGTGTGTGTGTGTGTGTGTGTGTGTGTGTGTGTGTGTGTGTGTGTGTGTGTGTGTGTGTGTGTGTGTGTGTGTGTGTGTGTGTGTGTGTGTGTGTGTGTGTGTGTGTGTGTGTGTGTGTGTGTGTGTGTGTGTGTGTGTGTGTGTGTGTGTGTGTGTGTGTGTGTGTGTGTGTGTGTGTGTATGTGGAGGCCACCTAACCTGCCAAACATGAACTAAGGATTGCTACACTCAATATAGGTTTACTGACAGGATTGAGCTTCAAAGTGGATGACATGATGGTAAGAAGGAGGCTGGACATCCTTTGTATTCAGAAGACAAGATAGAAGGGCAGTGCAGCTAAGCCACTTGGCTTGGAATCCAGAGTCTACTATTCAGGAGGAGGACAGACTAAAAATGGCATGGGAATTGTGTTGAAAGACAGGCTTCAGAAGACAATGAGAGATGTCATCTGAATTAATGATGGACTCATGGCAATTAGATTTCAGTGTAATCTCAGCCCATGACCCGTAACAGGGCTGTGATAGCAAGGAAAGGGTTACATGAGCTACCTAAAGCAGGACAGCATGAGTTGGTGTTGATAATGGGGCTCCCTATTATGCTGTCACAGATGTATGTTGTCGAATGCATCTTTATCAAAATGAAAAGTGTGAAAAGGCAAAATAGCAAAGCGGCTTTTCAGAGAATTCTTTCCCTGGGAAAGAATTCACTTGACAGATTTTGCTACTTTGCCATTTTCGGTACTGTATTGCACTGTTAGAATTGGTATATTTAAGTACGGGGGGGCCTCCCCCCACATTATGTAATGTTTTACAGTTTTTATTTTTTTCGGAACAGCGATTTTTTTCCCTGTTCTGAGGTTTCAACATTGTAAGCTTTCACTTACATGGGGTCGATTTTGTGTCGTTCGCTCTTCTGAGCGTGTGATATCTTAATATAGACCCGATAATGGGTACCTGAATGCACATATTAGGACAGACTGAACAGTATATGATAACTGGCTACATCCGGGTTGATATTAGATCACCGAATGCTTATAAAAGCGAATGGTAATTAATCAACTCTATGAAAGTGAAAGCTTACAATTTTGAACTGTCAGAACAGCAATTTTTTTCCTAGGGAAAATAATCGCTGTTCCAACAAAATAAATAAATAAATAAAACACTTTAAACATTACATTAAGTGGGGGGCTTCACCCCCCACCTACTTAAATATACCAACTTCGAGAGCGCACTACAGTGCCGAAAATGGCAAAGTAACGATGTGGCAAAGCAAATTCTTTCCCAGGGAAAGAATTCACTTAAAAGCCGCTTCGATATTTTGCCATTTCAGGCTTTTGAGTTCAACCAAGACACATTCGAAAGAATGCATCTTCAGTCTTCTAATAGGGAACCGCTATATCCACATGGGAGTTGGTAACAAGAATAAAGAAGGGGAGGTCAGACTAGACTTTTGTCTGACAAATGGCTTGATAGTGGCCAACACATGGTTCAGCAAGAGAGGCAGTCACAAGATCACATGTAAGAGTGGCCAACATGCAACTCACATAGACTTTTTCCTATTAAAGAAAGGGCACTGGGGTAAAATCACTGATTACAAAGTCATCCCCAGTGAAACAGTTGGCCCACAGCATAACTACTGGTTGCCATAATCAGTTGCAAGCAGTAGTCAGAGAAGGCTGTAAGTTCAACAGGGACTAAGGTGAAGATTTGGAAGTAGAATGTAGAGAAAACGGGAACACTACTAAATCTCGAACTTTTGAAATCTCGAATTTCAAAAGCTCGAGACCATGTAGCCGAAATCGCACATTACCGAAAGACCAGAAGCGCGAAATTCAAAATCCCGATGGTAAGGGATTTTGAGTTAGCACTTCTGGTGTTGCGGTTCAGGTAAGTATGTGTGTGTAAGTGTGTTTGTGAGGGGCTTTAGTGTGTGTGTGTGTGTGTGTGTGTGTGTGTGTGTGTGTGTGAGGGGCTATAATGTGTGGGTGTGAATTTGCTTTGTGTGTATGTCTGTGCGATCTCGGAGTTGGAATATTAAAGTCGGGGGGGTGTGGGGGGCATAGCCCCCCAAATGGGGGGGTGCAGGGGGGCAAAGTCTTTAGTGACAAATAAAGAAATCAGGACATCAGAGCAGAAGCCAAAGTAGTGCCGATTGCAGAGAAGGTCAAAAAGAGCAGATTACAGTGGTTCAGGCACATGTATGGGAAAGCAGAAGACAGTCTGATGGAGAAGATTTGACAAGAAGAAAAGCATGAGGAAACAAGGTGTCAGACAAAGAAATGTGTGATAGAAGACCTGCATCAGTCAGGAATGACTGTAGAAGCAGGTAGGAAACTGGAAACGAATCAAGACAGATGGCAACAGCTGACACGACATCCTGAACCCATGCAGAAAATAGGAAGAAGGGAGTTGGTGATGATGATAAGGAGGAGGAGGATGACATCAGGCATGTGTGTGTGTGTGTGTGTGTGTGTGTGTGTGTGTGTGTGTGTGTGTGTGTAAGATGTAATGGGTGTGGCCCAAGTCTGCTACACACCTCCATGAACAACATAAGCCTGCAAATGCCTCTGTTCTAACTGCCAAACCTCCCTGAGAGAGGTAATCAAGCTAAGCGCCTTCACACTTCTCCCTCTATACCTGCTGCTGCAGCAGGTGCCTGAGACACTAATTGAATTCAGGTTACTTGGTTTGTAGTCTGGGTTTTATCTCTCTGTGCCTTGGAGCTGGCTACAATTGGGCAGTAGGAGATGATACTAACTTTGGCTCGACAAAATAAACTACAGGCAGTATGTGAGGGTCATTTTACTGTTGCAAAAAAGGTAAATGATGTTAACTATATGGTAGAATTGAGAAGTAAGAAGAAGAAACACAGACTCTACCAAGTGAAGTAATGCACAAAAAACCAAAGACAAGCAAAGAATAATCCACGACCTTGAAGAAAGGAACCGGAACTCTGCTAAAGTCCACAAGGCTGTATTTTTATTTCTGAAGTATTCCAAAAGTCACAGATAAAATCACACAAGCGCTTTCGCTCAGGCAATCCTGAGCTTTATCAAGTGAAAACAAATTGCAGTGTGCAGTAACCTCCATTAAATAGCCTGGCAATTATACAATTAATTAATTAGTAAATCTAGTACTAAGGTGTGGTGCTTTAGAGTTGGGTGTTAAAAAAAGTTAGTCATTATATCAACTCAAAAAAAGAAATGTTTGCAATAACATATGCACTTAAATAAAAATGACTAACCATAAAAAACATTTTAAAATGCCAGTTTCCTAGGTTTCAGAACATAAAAGTCTGAAGTCTGATTGGGGTTGTAGATTGTTAAAGAATATGCTTAAAGATGTGTTTAGATTGTCAGTGAATTGTTAAAAATTTTTTTTTTTTTTTCATTATTACTTTACACTGATAAAAACATGTAATAAAATATGCGTGAGATATTTTTAATGCCCATCCATATAACATTTCATATAGAATTTGATTTATTAGTCGGAATCCTATAACCATGGATGTTCAATAATTTAATATGCTGTGTGGGGATGCTGTGGTATGAAGGGGTCAAGTGTGAGTTATAACCTAGCCCTCCTAAGCTTGAGGACCGGTTTAATGCTGATCATCCCATTCAGACCTGGTGGCTTCACTGCATTCAGTCTCAACTGCCATAATAGTTCACGGTAGCCCAAGGTGGATTCCCAGTCACCACCTCTTGCATCTGGCTCGACCTGTTCCAGAACTAGAAACTGGATTTTGGGTTCTGGGCAGGAGAGTGAGTGTTTGTAGAAGGCGTTGGTTTCCTTCTTCCTGGTCATGTCATAAAGATGCTCGTGAATCGTTTCTTAATTCCCTCTCAGTTTTGCCCACATAGAAACTTTGACAGTTGGTGCACATCCCCAAGTATCGACCCTCTAGAGGCACAGGTGTAAAATCCAGTGGGTGTATCTTGTAGTTCCTAGACGGGAGGTATGGTGCTGTTTCTTTGGATATGGCATGACATTGGGCACAGGCACCACATTTGAATGTGCCCAGCCTTGGTTGTTCTACCTTCATCTTTTTTCTTTGATTTCTTTCAAATAATTCCTTTAAATTAGCCCCTCTTTTACGAACAAAACTGGGTTTAGGTGGTATGTAGTCCTTTAGTTCTTCAAAGAGGGTTAAAACCGGCCAGTGATGTAAGATTGTTTCTTCCAATTCATAGGAATTTGATGAGTATGTGTGTGCAAAACTGTTAGTATGAACAGTATCCCTGTTTTGTGTTTTGTTGGTCACTGGTACAAAACCCCCTCCTAGTATTGGTTTGTAGAGGGAATGTCGTGCAGATTTTACCTCTGCTGCTAGAGTTAGAAATAGTTCCAGAGGGTAACCTCTCTCCAAGAAAAGGTTTTCAAAAATTCCACCTCAGAATCAAAATCTTTCTCCGTACTGCATATTCTACTTGCTCTGATGAGCTGCCCCTTAACGATCCCCCTCTTTTGATATGGTGGGTGGGCACTTTCGAAGTGTAGCAAGGAGTTAGAAAATGTTGCCTTGCGATGTAGTTTGGAATGGAAAGTTTTCTGATTGTAGTCCTTGTAAAGAGTAATGTCCAGATAATGAAGTTCGTGCTTATCCACTGTGTGTGTGAATTGTAGGAAATTCGTTGTTGAATTGATGTGTGTAAGGAATTCAGATAGGTTCCCTTCAGAGCCAGACCATAAAATACAGATGTCATCCAAATAACGTCTGTAGAAAAGAATGTGATCTTTCCATGGGGGTATTAAAACGAATGTGTGCTCCCACATGTGCAATACTACATTTGCGTAGAAGGATGCACAAGATGCCCCCATGGCAACCCCCTTGCGTTGCTGGTATAATTCACCATTAAAAAAGATGAAGTTGTTGGACAAAACCATCTCCATCATTTCGGTAAGCAAGTTGGACATTTTGTTACTAAGGGTTGTCTTCTGGCCTAGAAATTGGGCAAACCATTCCAAACCTTTTTGATGGGGGATGCTAGAAAACAGATCTTTGATGTCCACTGTGACCATTAAGGTGTCTGGGGAGTAGCAAGAGGTGGGAATGTCCCGGAGGAAGTGCCAAGAATCCTTGCAGACATGGGACAATAAAGACGTGTATTCTTTGGTCATGTAATCAATAAATTTTCCCAGGGGCTCAGTCACTCCACCTGCTCCTGATACAATCGGCCTGAATTGTAGTGGATTTATTCCTTTGTGGGTTTTAGGTATCCCAAAGATGACTGGTATTCTGGGCTTTTCCACATGTAAGTAGTTGTAGACCTTTTCATTGATGGCCTGTTGTAATAGAAGGTCACTAAGATAGTACTTGATCTCAGCAAAGGCTATATTGATCTCGTTTCGTGAAACCGTCTCGTATTGTTCGTCATTCTGCAACATAGTGTGCATGTGGGCTTCGTAGTCCTCTGAGAACATAAGGACAATTCCCCTCCTTTATCAGGTTTCATGACCCTGATTTTTCTCCATGCAAGTGTTCAATAAAATTCATTTCTTGTTCAGAAAAATTTGGATGAAGTAGGATTTCTTGATTATTATATACTTTCCTGAAGTCATTCTCCACTAACTTTTCAAAAAGAGGATTATTGGGTGTAGTGGGGGTTAAAGAGACTTATGCGTTGGGCCTGCTGCATTAAGTGTTTGCCCTTTAAAAATCAAATTTAAGTTTAAAGCTCTGGTAAACATTTTTAAATCTATCAAAGCTTGTGTTAAATTCATGGGTTTAGTTGGGACAAAATGTAGCCCTCGGGTGAAAATATCAAAAACATTTGTAGGAAGGTTCATGTCCGTGTAATTGTATATGGCAAAGTTGTTTCTCCTTAAAATAGTGCAGTTACCCTCAATATTAGTAGGGTTTTGATTGTGTAAACCCAGATTTGGGGCTTGGTCAGTTATAGGATCATCCAGGGGTGTTAGGGTAGTTGGTATATGGTGGTTTGTTATGGTTACAATAAAACTTCTTCCAAAAACAACACCACAAACACAGATAGAGCTAGTGACACATATGACAGACAAGAGGAACCCCTTAGAAGAAGTGAAAGGCTAGCAGAGAAGAACAGAAGGGGTACTAACAACCAGGATTTTTAACAGAACCCCGGCCAGACCGGGGTTTGGGGACAGAGACAAAGACAGGCACCGAGGTCTTGGAATTTTGTTCACTAACAAACCACCATATACCAACTACCCTAACACCCCTGGATGATCCTATAACTGACCAAGCCCCAAATCTGGGTTTACACAATCAAAACCCTACTAATATTGAGGGTAACTGCACTATTTTAAGGAGAAACAACTTTGCCATATACAATTACACGGACATGAACCTTCCTACAAATGCTTTTGATATTTTCACCCGAGGGCTACATTTTGTCCCAACTAAACCCATGAATTTAACACAAGCTTTGATAGATTTAAAAATGTTTACCAGAGCTTTAAACTTAAATTTGATTTTTAAAGGCAAACACTTAATGCAGCAGGCCCAACGGCACAAGTCTCTTTAACCCCCACTACACCCAATAATCCTCTTTTGAAAAGTTAGTGGAGAATGACTTCAGGAAAGTATATAATAATCAAGAAATCCTACTTCATCCAAATTTTTCTGAACAAGAAATTAATTTTATTGAACACTTGCATGAAGAAAAATCAGGGTCATGAAACCTGATAAAGGAGGGGAATTGTCCTTATGTTCTCAGAGGACTACGAAGCCCACATGCACACTATGTTGCAGAATGACGAACAATACGAGACGGTTTCACAACGAGATCAATATAGCCTTTGCTGAGATCAAGTACTATCTTAGTGACCTTCTATTACAACAGGCCATCAATGAAAAGGTCTACAACTACTTACATGTGGAAAAGCCCAGAATACCAGTCATCTTTGGGATACCTAAAACCCACAAAGGAATAAATCCACTACAATTCAGGCCGATTGTATCAGGAGCAGGTGGAGTGACTGAGCCCTGGGAAAATTTATTGATTACATGACCAAAGAATACACGTCTTTATTGTCCCATGTCTGCAAGGATTCTTGGCACTTCCTCCGGGACATTCCCACCTCTTGCTACTCCCCAGACACCTTAATGGTCACAGTGGACATCAAAGATCTGTTTTAGCATCCCCATCAAAAGGTTTGGAATGGTTTGCCCAATTTCTAGGCCAGAAGACAACCCTTAGTAACAAAATGTCCAACTTGCTTACGAAACGATGGAGATGGTTTTGTCCAACAACTTCATCTTTTTAATGGTGAATTATACCGCAACGCAAGGGGTTGCCATGGGGCATCTTGTGCATCCTTCGCAAATGTAGTATTGCACATGTGGGAGCACACATTCGTTTAATACCCCCATGGAAAGATCACATTCTTTCTACAGACATTATTTGGATGACATCTGTATTTTATGGTCTGGCTCTGAAGGAACCTATCTGAATTCCTTACACACATCAATTCAACAACGAATTTCCTACAATTCACACACACAGTGGATAAGCACGAACTTCATTATCTGGACATTACTCTTTACAAGGACTACAATCAGAAAATTTTCCATTCCAAACTACATCGCAAGGCAACATTTTCTAACTCCTTGCTACACTTCGAAAGTGCCCACCCACCATATCAAAAGAGGGGGATCATTAAGGGGCAGCTCATCAGAGCAAGTAGAATATGCAGTACGGAGAAAGATTTTGATTCTGAGGTGGAATTTTTGAAAAACCTTTTCTTGGAGAGAGGTTACCCTCTGGAACTATTTCTAACTCTAGCAGCAGAGGTAAAATCTGCACAACATTCCCTCTACAAACCAATACTAGGAGGGGGTTTTGTACCAGTGACCAACAAAACACAAAACAGGGATACTGTTCACACTAACAGTTTTGCACACACATACTCATCAAATTCCTATGAATTGGAAGAAACAATCTTACATCACTGGCCGGTTTTAACCCTCTTTGAAGAACTAAAGGACTACATACCACCTAAACCCAGTTTTGTTCGTAAAAGAGGGGCTAATTTAAAGGAATTATTTGAAAGAAATCAAAGAAAAAAGATGAAGGTAAAACAACCAAGGCTGGGCACATTTAAATGTGGTGCCTGTGCCCAATGTCATGCCATATCCAAAGAAACAGCACCATACCTCCCGTCTAGGAACTACAAGATACACCCCACTGGATTTTACACCTGTGCCTCTAGAGGGTCGATACTTGGGATGTGCACCAACTGTCAAAGTTTCTATGTGGGCAAAACTGAGAGGGAATTAAGAAAACGATTCTCGAGCATCTTTATGACATGACCAGGAAGAAGGAAACCAACGCCTTCTAAACACTCACTCTCCTGCCCAGAACCCAAAATCCAGTTTCTAGTTCTGGAACAGGTCGAGCCAGATGCAAGAGGTGGTGACTGGGAATCCACCTTGGGCTACCGTGAACTATTATGGCAGTTGAGACTGAATGCAGGGAAGCCACCAGGTCTGAATGGGATGATCAGCATTAAACCGGTCCTCAAGCTTAGGAGGGCTAGGTTATAACTCTCACACTTGACCCCTTCATACCACAGCATCCCCACACAGCATATTAAATTATTGAACATCCACGGTTATAGGATTCCGACTAATAAATCAAATTCTATATGAAATGTTATATGGATGGGCATTAAAAACATCTCACGATATTTTATTACATGTTTTATCAGTGTAAAGTAATAATGAAAAAAAAAAAAAAAAAATTTTTAGCAATTCACTGACAATCTAAACACATCTTTAAGCATATTCTTTAACAATCTACAACCCCAATCAGACTTCAGACTTTTATGTTCTGAAACCTAGGAAACTGGCATTTTAAATGTTTTTATGGTTAGTCATTTTATTTAAGTGCATATGTTATTGCAAACATTTCTTTTTTTGAGTTGATATAATGACTAACTTTTTTAACACCCAACTCTAAAGCACCACACCTTAGTACTAGATTTACTAATTAATTAATTGTATAATTGCCAGGCTATTTAATGGAGGTTACTGCACACTGCAATTTGTTTTCACTTGATAAAGCTCAGGATTGCCTGAGCGAAAGCGCTTGTGTGATTTTATCTGTGACTTTTGGAATACTTCAGAAATAAAAATACAGCCTTGTGGACTTTAGCAGAGTTCCGGTTCCTTTCTTCAAGGTCGTGGATTATTCTTTACAGACTCTACCAAGCTAACATGATAAAGCCCTACCATGCTAAAGAAACACTCATACTCAGTGTTGTAACAAATTACTTATGAAATCAAATTAGGATCTTGTGTTAGACGTTAGTATGGCATGGTCTTACTCCTCAGTGGATGGGGTAGGGCTTGAAAAGCAGCTATTTCCTAACCAGGTTCAGAACTCTGAGTAGCATTACAGGAATCTGGGGACATTTTTACTGGTAAGTCAGAATGTACCCAGCTGGTGGAATACCACATGGACACAGTCACCCAAAAGCCAAACCAGGCTTCTTATAAGGTGCCCAGGCATCAAGCAAATAATATGAGAGCAACTGTTGGAGATGATGGAAGTCTTGGGAGAATCCAAGAATCCAACACCAAGGTACGATAGGATCACAAGGTTCTGTATCGGGTGTAAGAAACTGAACAGACACACAGAGTCAGATGTTTTCCTCATACCTAAGACAGGTGGAGCTTTAGCGTGGTTAGGGCTAAGTTTCTAAAGATTATTGACCTGGCTAAGATTTACTATTAGGTACCACACACACACACACACACACACACACACACACACACACACACACACACACACACACACACACACACACACACACACACACACACCAGCGTTTGTGCCACCTTTCAGGTGATTTGATCTCTCCAAAATGCTCATTGGGATAACATATGTCCCAGCAGCTTTCTGTAGGTAGATAGGCCACATTCTAGCAGGGGTTGGAGACTACACTGTGATTTACCAAGATGATACTGCAGAGTGGAATCAAATGATAAAATTAGCACAGTGGGATGAATGTAAAGTGAAGTTTAAAAGGAAGATTTTATTAAGCTGAAAGAAATGATAAGGCTGAATAAGGATAAGACTCACAGATTGGAAGAGGAATTAAAGCAGTTACAATATAAAATTCTGTGAAAGAAGGACAGGTGGTCCACTGTAATAGAAATGGAGGAGGGAGAGAGAGAGGATAAGTAAAGAAGACATTGGTAAGGCGTGAGAGTTTTTAGCATTCAAAGTTTTATTTCTATAATTCCCCAGAGTATGAAACAACACTGACATCAAGCCTGAGACACAAAAGAGCACAAAGGGTGCTAACAAATATGCAGCAGTGGGATAGATGAATTTACAAGAGATACTGTACTCGTAGCTGAATATTTTAGGAAACTTTGTTATGTGGGAATCAGATAAGAAGAGGAAAGAATGAAGTGTGGAAAATGTGTCCATAGTAGAATATTTTAGCAACATTATATGAAATTATATTGGATGAACAAAATACAACAAAATAGGGAGAGAATGTGAATGAAATTCATCTGTTTTTCATAAAACTTTTTTCCTTAAAATTTTTTTATTTTTCAAATGCAGTTGAATAAATTCCATAGTATTTGTATATAACAACTATGTACACTATTTACATCAGCCTGACACTATAACAGAGCTCAATATATACAATTACCTTATAGGTATAACAATCCAGTTAGCAGAGTATATCTGTTCAGTTATTGTAAAGTGTCAATTAATGATAAGACTTTTTTCCATGGATTGTTAATAAATGGCTTAGGATGAATCCTTAATTCTTTAATTTTAATTTCCAACAATGCCGTGGTCTTCAGTAGGCTGTAGAAGTCTTCAAAAGTCGGTACTGTGTTTGTATTCCATCTTTTTGTTATACACTTCCTTGAGATTGCAAGTGTTGTCCAAACTAGATACATATTTGACTCATTCAAATGAGGACCTTCGTACACATTTAATAATACTAGAGCTTTAGATAAGTTAAATGATTCATTAAATAAAGTGTGTAAAAAGTTTTTAATACCATTCCAAAATGGCTTAATTTTAACACTGTTGAAAAAATGTGATTCCAATCTGCATTGTGTATTTGCTCACACCTCCAACATATTCCCTTTGTGGAAGAATTCATTTTAGTAATTCTACCTGGAGTTAAGAATCCTCTGTGCAAGCATTTCCAATTAAAAACTTTCCAGTATTGTGTAAAGGATGTATGTTTTATTGATAATAAAATATTTGAGTTAATTTCTTCAGTTAGCTGTAATGAGTGTCCTTTTGTTTGTTATATAATTCCAATATAAGGATTTGTGTGTTGTTTTATAATTTATCAATATCTTATAAAATTTTGAAATACTATTTCCCATGTCATAATCATTTTATATGATTTCATATAGGTATTTCGTAAGTCTAGGTATTTCTTTAAATGAAGAATTACTAATTATTCTGCATAAATCTTGCGACTACGTCAGAATGCTTTGCATAGTTAGCCAATCTTGTTGTGGAATTTTGTATGTTGTTTCTATTGCTTGCATATCCTGAACTTTTAGTTCTTTGATACATTGAAACCAACAAACACATCCTTTCTGTTCCCAGGAATTAATTATTTCTCTATATATTTTATATGGATAGCTCTTTGTAACTATGAATGGTGCTAAAAGATCAAACCAGATTTTTCTAAATGAGACAATATACTAGTTAATCATATGAGTTTTAGTGGGCTTAGTTATGTTATGTTGCATACTAATACATAATATATGCCATGGCAAATTGTTTTTATCTATTTGAAATTTTTTTTGTAACTCAAATTCATTTATTGATATTATAGTTAGTAATTCTTTCCAATTTGGAGAATAATTTGGACTTATCCAATCTGAGATTGTTTTAGATATTGATACTTTTATATATGTTTCTATATCAGGAAAGTTTAATCCTCCCTCTGTTTCTTTTGGGAAACTATAAAAATTTTATTAGGCATGAGTTTATTTCTTCGAGTATATTCCTTTCTGGTAACAGTTGTATTGCCAAAGCTATATATAGAATCTTGGGTAGTAAAACCATTTTTATTAACTGTAGTTTATCTTCAAATGTTAATATTATTTTGTTCCACTTTTCCAAAGAGATTTTAATTGTACTGATGATATTATTGTAGTTTTTTGAGACTAAGTCATTATTATCCTTGCATAAGTCAATTCCTAGATATTTTAAGGTAGATTATTGTTTCCCTATAATGTGGTTCCCCTCATGGGTGCCGGAACCATAGATCCAGGGGGAGGGGGAGCCCCCCCCACTTTTACAGCTGGAAGACCTGTCAGAAAAAAATAATGAAGTGGAGTTTTCATGCTAACATGGATTCGCGGGCAGAAGTTAAACTAACTAAACTAGCTGTTCTTGTTCTTTTATTGCTCTGTGTTACAGGAGTTATGCTGCCGATGTTCTGTTGGTGCTGCCAGAACTAGAGTCATGCCAGTAAGGAGAGTTTTGTCCTTTTTTTTTGAAGGAGTTATGCTACTCCCGTGTGTGTGTGTGTGTGTGTGTGTGTGTGTGTGTGTGTGTGTGTGTGTGTGTGTGTGTGTGTCATACCTCTCAACTGTCCCTGATTTTCAGGGACGTCCCTGATTTTGACTCAAATTTTAGCTTTGTCCCTCTTAATCCCTCCTAAAACTAGTGACTTTTGAAGGAAAGGTGGTGAATTACATTTAATGAATAATGACAATAATTAAGAATTATAGACTTCTTTTACTTCAGAAAAATGTGTATTAATTTTCTGTCAATGTTTCAAGTTAATAGCACTAATATTTAAAAAATGTCCCTGATTGTCCCTGATTTTTTCTTGACTTGTCCCTGATTCTGTTGAAATTTGTCCCCGATTGGTTGAGAGGTCTGTGTGTGTGTGTGTGTGTGTGTGTGTGTGTGTGTGTGTGTGTGTGTGTGTGTGTGTGTGTGTGTGTGTGTGTGAGAGTGCCCCAGTTAGGTATAGCTGGTGGTTAGTGTTACTCAGGTTCAAACAAGAGCCTGAATTCTCCACCAATACCACCACTTGTGATTCAGGGAGTTGAGTCCATAGCCCTCAACTGTCCAGATTTTCACAGAACATTTGGCTCATACTTTTGGTCTGTTCCTCTTAAAATTTGTGGTTTTCTGGCAAATCAGTGAGAACTGAATTCACTAAATAATGATAGTCCTTTAAGTTTCAGTCTTTCTATCTTTCAGGAAACACATAGTAACACAAGTCACTTTATTTTAGCAACTTTGTAAGATTATACAAGCAATATTTAAAATGTGTCCCTGGTTTTGGGCCTCCCCCCCCCCAAAAAAAAATACATTTTGGCTTTTTCCAGATTTCTTGTGCTGTGAAGTTGAGAGATTTGGTTGAGTGTCAAGTGGATTTTACAAGGAGCTGAGAGCTTCAGGGGAAGAGAAGTTTAGTGCTACTTATGCTAAGTTGTTTGCATTGTTTGTAGAACAACAGGTGGCATACTTGCTTTTGATACAGAAGGCTGTGGGTTCTACTCCCACAAAATGCAGATGGATCACTGATACTGTACTGTGTTGTACTTTAAAGGGAGTGGATGCTGCAGTCCTGTGAATGTCCTCCTTTGGAAGAGTTACCTAGTAACTATATTTCTGTTATCAGTTTGCCATCCACTTTCCATTGCAAAATTACTAGCTTATCATTTTTTTATGTAACATAAGTAATTTATTCTTCAAGGGCAACAGGCACTTTATTTGTAAATGAAAATGAAATATAAAATTGTTTGCTAGCAGCAACCTCTTTATTAATTACAGATCCCTTTAATGTGGAATTATTTAGATGACTTACTTCTGCAGACATGTTGCATATTTACTGATATTGGTGGATTGTAATGACAGAAGTCTGAGTGGCCTTCTATGGTTGAATTTTTCTGAAATGGGTAGTTTTGTCATGTATTATACTGGTGCTATATTATACAAGGAATATAATTTCATACAATCAGGTTAATACAATCAGGAAGGTGAATCAAAGAATGCATACATGTATGCTTAATGCATACATGTGTGCTTGCTCACAGGATGCAGGAGATCAAAAGAGGGGAAGAGACCAGTCACCAATGGAGTACCCCAGCGTTTGGTGCTGAGACTTTTTCTGTTTAGCATATACATCTCAAAAGTAGAAGGAAATACCAAAGGGCTTTGGCTGACTATGTTTGAGATGACTGCAAGCTAGGAGCAGTTATTGAATCCCCAAATGACTTAGCTATCATGCAGGAAAGTTTGTCCCAAACAATAACTGGTGCCAGAATCATGAATTGAAACTAAACTCCAAGAAATACATTATCATATCCTTTGGGAAGTCATCTACTGCAGGAACTGCCAAATTGACAATGCCCCTGAGAACTGACCCAGTTGTTTTGCATTTGGGAACTTGTGTGTGCACTGACCTAACTTTTGACCAACATGTGCCCAGAGTCATAAGTAAGTCTTTCTATATTGCACAGCTTATAAACAAAGTGATTTTGACTAGATCTAGAGATGTTATTGTCCCTCTTTACAAAGCACTCACTAGGTCAATCATTTTGTATAATGCCCACTTTGGCATGTATCTGTCCAGTCCCATGCAGCAATTGGAATACCCACAGAGATACCTTACTAAAAGGATACAAGTCCTAAACAATAGGTCTTGCGTGGACCACCTCAAAGATTTATCACTATACTCAGTATACTACAGAGTGCTTAGAGGTGACATGTCTGGCATACAAGGCATCCTCTGACCTAATACAGATGGACCTACTGAGCATCAGCAAGTCAAATGGCATCGGAAATACTCAGTCCAGGTATCTGAATGTTGTGCAGAAATGGATATATATCACAGAGGCTACCACTGTTCCAGAACAGACTATCTATTCAAGTAAAACAAAACTCATCCCAGTCCACATTCAAATGCAATGTGAAGCTAAGGATGGGTAATAGAAAATGTACTCCAGGATTGCCCCTCATGCCACTAATAGATAGAGGCAGATGTTCATCATGTTTCACTGTTGCAGTCCTAACCAATGGGTTATCCGGCTCCCGGTAGCTCTTGATTGGCCAGAATACCAAAGGTAAGTAATAATGATGTCAGCTGTCATCAGTTGTAAAGGACATCAGGGCGTCTGATACAAAAGGAGGCAGCCAACGTCACTTCCTCAGTCTTCCTTGCCACGTAGCTCAAAGCAGAAGCATTTCTTGCAAGAGTGCTGGTTGGTAGTTTACCTTTTTAGTTTCTGACTACACAGTTGAAGTCAACTGCAGCTAAGTTCCCCATTGGGGATCCTCTTTTCTTGCCTTAACGAATTTCAGAAAAGGTTAATAATTGTCTTAAATGTGGAAAGCAGATTCTCCATAGAGATTTTCATTCCTATTGTATTATTTGTTTAGGCCTTGACCACGACATTCCTAATTGTGATCTCTGTGCTTCCTTTAATCCACGTACTATTCATCATCAGGCTAAGCTTTTAGATAAGTATTTTGGAGTTTGGCCTACATTTGTTGGTATGGCGTCTGCTGGCTTTCAGACTTCAGATATCCCCAAGAAACGTAAGGATAAGGACCGCGACAGACTTCTGAAGGTCAAGACATCGGATAATGTTAAGTTGGTCGTCAGTCATGCGGTAGCCAGAGAGGCACCTTTGCAGCCCCTGCAGCCCACAAATTTTCAGCCGCAGGCCTCGGTTGAGACCATTTCTGAGGCCCGCAGGCCTCCAGCTTCCATTTTACCTTTTGACCTTTTGCCTGTTGCCTCTTCAGCTGGATCCGGAGCCGTGAAGCTGTCTCCAGTGTCCAAGACCTCCATTCTTTGTTAGGACAGCAAGCTCATACCGACGACTTTGGCTGCCACTTCGGCAGTTGCCAGGCCTCCTGAGTCCTTTAGACTTGCAGGTAAATCTTCCAGTTGTAAGCCTGTGAAGAAGCAGGCTCTAGTTTCCTCTCGTTCCCCTCATTCTCAAATGGTTAAAATGGCTGATGACCTTTTGACTCTTATTAGGGGTTCACAACCTCCTCCTTCAAAAAGAAGTAGGGATGTCTCTCCTGAGTCTTTGTCCTTTTCAGGTTCTGACACTTCTAGCATTTCTGCTGATGAAGAGGAAGTTTCTCAAGCTTTCTCTCCTTTTGAGGATTCAGATGCAGTGGAGTCCAGCCCTTCTGCTTCTCCTCCAGAAAATTTCTCTTTTGGTGATACTTTAAAAACTCTCAGGGAACATTTTAAATGGGAAAGTCAGGATTATCCCCTTTCTAAGAAAAGGATTAGGGAGTTTTTGGATTTGTCTCAGCATAAGCTTTTGGCTATTCTACCTGTGTTGGAAGTGGTTGATGACATTTTTCTGGAAAATTCCTTGACTCCAAATTCAGTTCCTTCTGCTCCTCAGGAATCCGTTGGCTGATCCAGAGGTTATTTCTCAAGGCCCTAAGGAGTTAAGGCCACTGTTACTAAAAATCCTGTTCCTTCTGGCAGGGAATCTAGGAACCTATATAGGTCGGGTAAAAAGGTTTATACCTCTGCCACTCTTGCTATTAGGTGTACTAATTGTCTTTTTCATATGCTGAAGTACCAGCAGCACACCTTGGATGCTATTAAGTCTAGGATAGCATGTGTGCCTCAGTTGGCGGAGAGTAAGGATATGCAGGATTTGCTGAATTCTGCCAGTCTTGTCAATAAACATTCATTAAATTGTGGTTTGACATTTTAGAAGTCTACTGTAGTGCTACGGCTACTGGTTCTGTTATTAGAAGGCATGCTTGGCTCAGGGAGCAGCCCCTACCAGAGCCAGTCAAGGCTAAGCTTTTAGATGTACCTTTGCATAAGGACAGTCTTTTTGGCAGCAAAGCAGTGGAAGTGCTCAAGAAGATGGAAGACAAGGCCAAGTCTATGCGGACAGTTAAAGACTTTCTGCAAGTTCAGCCTCCTTGCTTTAGCAGGAATTACCCTTCTAAGAATTGGACGTTCCCTGATACCAGCAGACAGAGCCATTCTAAGACTAGAGGTTACAAATCTTCTAGGGGACAGGTGGTTACCCCTCAAAGGTCTAAGCGTTGGCAGGCTTCGTCTTCCAAGTCGGGAAGTTATAAGCCTGCATCTCAATCTAAACATTCTCAATGACTCTGTCCAACTTCTGCCTGTTCTTGCCTGTCTGGAGAGTCCTTTAGGGGGAAGGTTGGCCCTTTTTACAAATGTCTGGGCCACCATCACAGACGACAAATGGGTACTCAGAACTGTATCCCCAGGACACAAGTTTTCTTTCCACACCTTTCCAGTACCCAAAGGATTCCCGGATGCTCCTCCAAACCAAAGGGCAGAAGTAGAAAAGCAAATTTTGTCTCTGTTGCATCTGGGAGCAATTGAATCAGTTCCTGCTCAGCAGGTAGGCCAGGGTTTCTATTCCAGACTTTTCCTAGTTCCAAAAAAAGAAGGCACCTGGCATCCTATCCTAAATCTATCCATCCTGAACTGTTTCTTGATAATTCCAAAGTTCAAAATGCTCACTCTGCATCAGTTGCTGCCAATGTTAAGAAAAAGATTCCTGGCTGGTACCACTGGATCTCAAAGAAGCTTATCTGCACATCCCTATCAGGGAAAGTTGCAGGCAATACTTTGTTTCATGGTGGGCAAGCAACATTATCAATTCTCTGCACTACCCTTTGGCTTATCTACTGCTCCCAGAGTTTTCACAAAGTGCCTGGCTCCAGTCATTGCTTTTTGCAGGCAGAAGAAAATTCAGATTTATCCATACTTGGACAACTGTCTAATTCGAGCAAATTCTCAGGAACAGTTGTTAAAGGATTTAGAATTTGTAAAGACTCTTCTCTCTTCCCTGGGTTACACTCTCAACATGGAAAACTTAAAAATGGTGCCATCCAAAGAGATAACATTCCTGGGAGCGAGCCTGAACACAGCTGCCCAGATGATATATCCACTCCAGGAGAAGCAGACAACTCTTTCAGTTTGCTTCAAGGACTTGGCAAGCCTGTCCCAGCTCCCTGCAAGGAAATACCTGCAAGCTCTGGGATTCATGGCCTCTTGCATTCTCATGATTCCATACGCAAGACTGCATATGAGGAAATTGCAATGATATTTCAAGAACATTTGGTGTCAACACACACAGGACCTGGATGTGATAATTCCTCTGCTTTCATCATGTCTGCAGACAGAGTTTCTATGGTGGGCAACAGCCTGTCTACAGAACAAAGGCATGCCTTTTCACCCACCCCTGGTCACTCAAGTTCTTACCACAGACACATCGGACTACACCTGAGGAGCCCACCTGGATGGCAGATGCATACAGGGAAATTGGAAAGCCCAGCAGATGCACCTGCACATAAATTTAAAGGAGTTGTTGGCAGTCCAGCAGGCTTACTAGCTTTCAAGCATCTTCTTTCTCCAGGGACCCTGCTTGTCAGAACATACAACACCATAGTCATGTGGTACATCAACAAGCAGAAAGGGACTCATTCTTACCTCCTGCAGACAGAGGATGAGTCTTTGGTCCATAGCAGCATCCCTGGGCCTGCATCTCCTAGTTCAGTTTCTTCCAGGAAAGCTCAATGTTTTGGCAGACCAGTTGAGGAGACAGGCGCTGGATCCTCACCAGTGGCAGCTGAACAGGGCAGTTTTTTCCAGCATCATTCAACGGTGGGGCACTCCTCAAATGGATCTTTTCTCTTCTTCAGACAACCATCTTCTACCTCTTTTTTGCACCAGACAGCATCACAGCAGAGCCTGGAAAGTGGATGCTCTGTCCTTCTCTTGGACGCTGCTGTGAGTTTATGCCTTCCCTCCTCTTCCTCTTCTTTCCAGAGTATTATTGAAGATCAGGGACAAACGACCACGGACTATTCTCATAGCTCCGGACTGGCCCAGGCAACATTGGTATCCACTGCTTTGCAGTCTCTCCCAATTTCCTCCTTGGCATCTTCCTCTGAAGCCAGATCATTTGGTTCAGAAAGGGGGAAACATTCTACATCCTCATCTTCAGTCCCTCCATTTGGCAGCATGGCTCATTGTATGACTCCTTCCTTATCTTCTTCCCTTTCCCAGCAGGTGGTTGATGTGCTGAGGGAGGCCAGGAGGCCTAGCACTAGGAATTCCTATGCTGGCAAATGGGAAAGATTCTCTCTTTGGATGCAGGCTAGAGGGGAACCTTCTTCTCAGCCTACCCTTCCTCTGATCCTGGAATGCCTGGCTGATTTGCTTCAGGGTGGTCTTTCTTTTTCCTCTATCAAGATCCATGCTTCAGACATTTCTACTCATTGTTCTGTTGAACAACCCATTTTCTCTCATCTTCTGATGAAAATGTTTCTCAGAGGTGCTTGCAAGTTAAAACCTCCCAGAAGTGTGCCTACTCCAGCCTGGGATCTTAATTTCATTCTAGAGAAACTCACTCTTCCTCCTTTTGAGCCAGCTGCCACTGCAGATTTAAAGTTTCTCTCATGGAAGACTGCCTTCCTCTTGGCTATAACTTCAGCAAGGAGGGTTTTGGAGCTGCATGCTTTGATGGCTGTGGAGTCTTTTCTTATTTTCCATGTGGTTAGGGTCTCTCTGAGAACCAACCCCTCCTTTATGCCTAAGGTGGTTTCTAGCCTGACTCTTAATCAGTCATTACACCTTCCTACCTTCTTTCCTAATCTTCGAAATAGAGGTGAGAGAATCCTACATTCTCTTGATGTGCATAGACAGCTCAGGTTTTACCTGGACAGGACTAAAGACCTTCGGAAATCAGCACAGTTATTGGTCAGCTTTGCCCCTGGAGCCCAAGGCAAGGATATTTCTAAGCAAACCATTTCTAAACGGACTGCACATTACATTACTTTTTGTTATTCCTTTCATGGCAAGGTTCCTTCTCAAGGGGTTAGGACCCACTCAACTAGAGCAGCTTCCACTTCTGTAGCCTTTTTAAGAGGTGTCCCTACTAAAGACATTTTGGAAGCTGCCACATGGTCTTCTGTTCACACTTTCACAAAGCATTATAATTTGCCTTTGTTTTCAAGAGCCAGGGCAGGGTTTCCCACTGCTGTTTTGCAGGGCATTATCTCCAGTCCTTGATTCTGTTAGTTCCTCCTCCCTCTTCTCTGGGCTTTGGTAATCAACCCATTGGTTAGGACTGTAAAAGTGAAACATGATGAACATAGTACAGTTGTGTACACTTACCATAAATGTAGATATTCAAGTGTATTGACTGTTGCAGTCCTGGTTTCCTTCCCTCCTTCACCCTTTTCTCTTTTCCTAAGGTACAAGCTAAATTTGGTTTAAGCCTTGTTTTCTGGGGGCTTCTGACTGTTATGGCAAGAAAGACTGAGGAAGTGATGTCGGCTGCCTCCTTTTGTATCAGACGCCCTGACGTCCTTTACAACTGACGACAGCCGACGTCATTATTACTTACCTTTGGTATTCTGGCCGATCAAGGGCTACCGGGAGCCGGATAGCCCATTGGTTAGGACTGCAACAGTGAATATGCTTGAACATCTACATTTATAGTAAGTGTACACAACTGTACTTTCCTAAATGCTGCATCCCTTACATGGGTCCCCTCAAATTATCTATAGTATGATCACATTTATTCTTACTAGGGCTAATATATAATTATCAGCCATGGGATAGGTAAAACCAATCAGGAAATGTTAATTCAAGCTCCGAAAGGGAAATTGGCTAAGCTTAAAATGTCCTCCAAGTGAATCTATGCTGTCGTAGTAAATAGCTTTAAAAAATTGCCCTTTTTGTATCACTAAGTGCCCCTCTCACCCTCTGTCTCCCCAGTCTTGAACAGCTTCCGGCGCCTCTGATTCCCCTTCATCTGCAATTCTTTTTTTTTATTTAAAAATAAAAATTTAGATTTTGATTTATTGAAATGGAGTCCTGAAGTCCTGTAAAATGTGTCAATTAAAATATCTAATTCTTTTAATGTCTCTTTTGTATTGGATAATGTTAATAATATGTCATCAGCAAAGAGCATTACTTTAGAATTGTATTGTTCATAAACATCTACTCCTTTGATTTTTGTATTGTTACGTATTGAATCTGCCAATATTTCAATAGCCAAAGCAAATAGAATCGGTGACATGGGACATCCTTGTTTAGCACCCTTTGTTATATGTACAGATTCAGAGGTGAAAGGACCTAGCTTAAGATACGCTAAATTATTTGTGTATATATTCTTTAGGAGATGAACAAAGGAAAGAGGAAATTCAAATAACACTGGATATTTGAATAAATAGTCCCAATTTAGGCAATCAAAGGCTTTCTCTATATCTAAGCCAAATATGAGTGTTTTTTTATTAACATAATCTATAAGAGAAATTATCATTTTAATATTGTCATGTTTGTATCTATGATATATAAATCTAGTTTGATCATTATTTATTGTTTTGGATAGTGGTATTTTCATTCTGTTAGTTAATATTGTCATAAATATCTTATAGTCATTATTTAATAATGATATAGGTCTATATGAGGTACAGAGGTTTGTGGATTTGTTTTCCTTTAGGATTGATATGATTAAAAAATATTTCCAAGAGGGTGGTATTAGAGCTTGTGACTGAATTTCTAATACAGTTTTATGGAAGGGGGATAGTATCTTTGAAGGAAAAAGTTTATATATTAACATAATCTCACCAATATCTGAGGCATTTTCCCTTTCTTTTCATGGAAGATGCTTTTAATGTTATTAGCTTTTGATTGTATTTTGATTCTTGTGGATAAATTATGTAGATATTTGGGAGAAGTGGCCGAGGTATTAATTTTTAGTTTTTCTAAAGCTAAACTAGTTTTATGTATTAGAATTTCATTGTATTTATTGTTTAATACTTCTAGTTTCTTTTTCATCTCCAAATTATTTTGATTTTTTTGCAGCTTTTGCTGTCAAAAGTTTGGATAGTAGATCTAATATTTCAGAATCCCATTCTCTGATATTTTTTTTAACAAATTAGGGTTTTACCATATATGTAAGCTTTTAATGAGTCCCATATCATTATTTTATTTATCTCTGTGGTGTAATTAATATCTAAGAAGAACTGTAATTCAGATAATAACCAGGGTTTGAACTCTTCAATTTTAGTTATATATGCTGGAATTCTGGAGTTAAAGATTAATGGTTTGTACCCATTTTGAAGTTTTAGTATCAATGAATTGTGATCTGAAAAGGGGCAGGGAGTGATTGAAATATTAATTATTTTAGAGTGTAAATCATGGGGAGCAAATATTTTATCTATTCTAGTTTGGGTACCAAATCTGTGATCTTGTTGGGAAAACAACAAAGATTTATCTTCTTTAAATTTGAAAGTATCTACAAGACAAAATGATTCTACCCACGTGTTTAAAGCTTTTGATACAGCAGATGTACGTAGCGGTCTTTTATTTGTAGTTTCTGAAATATCAAATATGCAGTTAAAATCTCCTCCTAATATTAAGTTGCTTTTGTAATTTTTGGAAATTAAATCCAAGTGTTTTTAACAGTTCTTGATCCAATTCCTGGGACCCAGTATAGATTGGCTAGGGTCCATATTCTGTTATTATATTTAACTATTATTAATGCCATAAGGCCTTCTTTATCTTCATACTTATAAATGATTTCTGGGTTAATTACATTTGTTTTCCATAATATTGTTAACCCTTTTGTCTTTGTCTTATAAGTGGATTGCACTAATATCATATATTCATTAGGATTCCATTTGTAATTGCCATTTGTTTTGAAATGAGTTTCTTGAAGGAAGACAATTTGTACTTTGTTCAGTTTTAAATATTTCAGTAGAGTTGATCTCTTGGTAGGATTGTTTAAGCCATTGGTATTTAAAGATAAAGTTAAATCCATCTTAGGTTATTTAGACTATGTATTTTTTGTTTTATTGTGACTATTAAACATTTTCCTCTGATAACTGTAAAGTATATGTTTGAACTTTTAAAGGAAATTATCAGTTTTATACTTTGAGTGTTTACCAATTAAATGTTTTGGTCAGGCATACTAAAATGTTTTTGTGAAATAACAAATTTAAAGTAATAAATGTTAAAAAAACCTAATATCCACATTAGCCATTGAATGAAAATCATTCCTAATCTGATGGATAAACCTAAGTCCATCAGATTATCACTCATACCTTGACAATACAGAACATCTGAGCTCCATAAATTGAATTATCATATGGATAATATTTGTAAAAGGAATAAGCAATATTTATATTATTTTGAACAGATATAGTACTATTGTAGATTAGACAGAATTCTAATACAGTATAAATGTCTAATTATTGTATAAGCAATTATTTACATGAAAGATCGATGACAAGCAATTCAATCATAGTAAAGTAGAATGTATTATATATAAAACCTCAGTAAAAGATTATAGCACACAGTTATTTAACTTATTCACCCTTATTGATGAAGTCTTTCAAAACTTATTACTTAATATAAATAGATGGTAATATTTATACCTAATGTTCATAATACAATGTATTTTACTAGATATATCAGAGGTTATATTTCATTGTTTGCCAGCATTTAAGTAATCACTTTGTTTGTTGCTAACTTACTTAAAGCATCACGTTTGTTTTATGTAAACATTGATGAAAGTTAGTGCATTTTAATTATCAGTGGATCCCTCTTCCCTCCATTTTCTACACATAAGGATTTTCATATCTGTCATTTCTTGTTATAAAATAAGTGAAATTATAGGTTAAAAACAACAAATTCATTTATTGTGATTAATGATTACAAGTTCCCTTTCCATATCCATAAATTGCTATTTTATGGCATATACTGAAAATGTTTAGATTTAAATGGCAACATTCTATTTGTATAATCAGCAAAGGTTAAACTGAGTGATTATTGTCAATTTAATGCTATTTGTTCAGAATGTGATTGTTACATTCTGTGACATTCCTATTTCAGGCTTCTATTGTTTCCCTTGAACAACTTTGTCAGTTTGATGTCATGTATAAAACATTAGTTACCTTAGTAACAGCTTAAGTATTATGCACTGTCTAGATGTATTACAAAACCACAATTCAAGTTAAAGCAATTATATGACTTGTTATGCACATTTACGTATATGAGAACATCACCATCCTTCCCCTAAGATGTTCAATGTAGTGTATGTCATTTATGACAAGTTAAAACAGTAGTGTTATTATACACAAGCCCTTGTTATTAAACTGAGTGTCTAGTGTCAATTTAATACTATTTGTTCAGAATATGATTGTTACATTCTGTGACATTTCAAGTTTGGGCTTCTATTGTTTCTCTTGAACAACTTTGTCAGTTTGCTGTCATGTATAAAACATTAGTTACTTTGGTAACCGTTTAATAATTATATATGGTCAAGATGGGTTACAAAAACTACAATTCAAGTTAAAGCAATTACATGACTTGTTATGCATATTTACTTATATAAGAAAATCATATATGTTCAATGTGGTATATGTCATTTATGACAAGTTAAGACAGTAGTGTTATTATACACAAGCCCATGTTATTAAATCCTGTCTTTAATATCTAAATTCAGCAGACTGCTTCATCTTATATGACAATTATATTTTTTATGTCTAGATTTACTAAAATCATACATTACATAACTATTGTGTGTGTGTTTTTTTTGGCTGCTGCTTAGTTATTTGAGAGGCCACAAGCTGTAATGTTTATTCTTATTATTAGCTCCTTCCAAGCATGTTTATACAGTCCATAGACTTTAAATTATGAGGCCCTTCTATTTTCTTATTGTTATAAGTATATTTCCATCCTTACATACATACATATCAGTACTTCAAGCACGGGCAACAATGCCCATCCAGTTTTGCCAGACTACCATTCACTTGTTCATCTGGTGTGTTTCCAGGCTGTTCTTAAAATATCTAAACCAATATTTGTCCTGTTCCATTTTACCATCCTGTTCCATGCAGTGGCCACTCTGCCAGTGAACCACTCAACACACTTTCCATTCCCACAGATATTTCCACGAAGGAAATCTGATGACTCTCTAGCATTTTCAGGCAACCCCAAACACCCCTAGAATCAGCTATCCCCATATGCCCAACACATCTGAGCAAGCTCACCTCCTAGACTACTGCAAAGGGTGCTGCACAAGACCAAGTGCTCTTAGTCTTTCACAATAACTCAAACTTACACTCTTATGTAAGTCCTTAATGTGTTTGGACTAAAATACATTTTAAATATAAAATTACGCTTATTATTTTTTTTGTTATCAACAATCAACTTAATGAGCTAAACGAAGTGTTTGGAGACCATCAATATGTATACATGTGGTTTAAAACAACCCTTTTATTATATATATATATATATATATATATATATATATATATATAGATATATATATAGATATATATATATATTTTTTTTTAAACCAAAAATGGCATTGCCGAGAATCATCTCGGAGGCTCCTCAGAGCCATTAAGCATTATTGTCACTCTAAAAGTCAAGAGAATACTCCCACGGAGAGTTAATGCTCTCGCTAACAAAGCCAAACACAGATAGCAATAATAAAACAAAACTAGCGAGAGCAAAGCAATGAAGGGTAAGCAGTTCACCATGTAAAACCAGTCTCCCAGTCGATAATCCAAAAATATAGATGTAATGACAACCTGAGCACGATGTTTTCATCAACCATAAAACAATTTATTTATTTGTGCAGCACAGGTGAGCGCTTTCGCCAAAGGCTTCTTCAGACCTAACACATAGATTCTACTATCCATTTAAATAGTTAATTAGGCGGGAAAGTCACCCAAACATTTAAAGAAACAAAGCAATACATTGTCTAAAATAAAATATCTATATGAAACTAGACATATATCTAGAAACAAATTTCCTTCATTAAATTGATCCATTTGTAAAATATAAAATGTAGATGTAAATTTTTATTGGAATACATATATAATTATATATATTAAATATTCATATGTACTCACATGAATCTTAAAAATGCATATATATATATATATATATAGATATAAAATATCACATTAAGACACTTAAAAACACTTAAAAACACTTAGATGTCATTGATAACAATGATTTATACGTGATGTCATATTCCCAGATAATAATAATAACAAATATGTGTATAAAAAAGGAGATATATAGTTAAAAAGTAATAAAAACAGAGTATATATATATATATATATATATATATATATATATATATATATATATATGTGTATGAGTATATAGAAAAAAGAAGAAAAAAGAAAAAGAAGAAAAAAATGCAAAGATATAAGAAATATGTATATACATTGAAAATCATTTCAATCTTCTCATCTTAAGAAAAGGGCAAATGGATACTTTACCATTTAAGCCCGGTGGCATATCAGACCTGAGCCTCATAATCCAGGTGGTCTCTCTGGATTCGGTGTAAGTGCCTACATCACCTCCTCTAATAGTATTAAACACTTTCTCTAAGATCCTGAAATTGAAATGATGGTTTGTTCCCTGTTCACTCATACATTTATTTTAGACAATGTATTGCTTTGTTTCTTTAAATGTTTGGGTGACTTTCCCGCCTAATTAACTATTTAAATGGATAGTAGAATCTATGTGTTAGGTCTGAAGAAGCCTTTGGCGAAAGCGCTCACCTGTGCTACACAAACAAATAAATTGTTTTATGGTTGATGAAAACATCGTGCTCAGGTTGTCATTACATCTATATTTTTGGATTATCGACTGGGAGACTGGTTTTACATGGTGAACTGCTTACCCTTCATTGCTTTGCTCTCGCTAGTTTTGTTTTATTATTGCTATTATTGTCACTCTGTCTTCATTAAAATAGCAACCTGGGAGCATCTGTTTCTGTTGGGGATTTCTTTAGGAGGAACATTGGAAAAGTTCATCATTAAAACATATGGGAATTTTAAAAGTAAAATGAAGGCTGATATTATAAGAATATGGAAGATGATAGGTTAGATTTAGACTAGACTGTCCAGTCTCATTGTTTTTTTTAATATTAATTTTATACGTATTTCAAATGTTTCTTACAGAGCTACCCTTGAAGTTTTTGAAGTGAGTATGAACTATGATAAGGGATTATGCTTGTGAGGGGGAAAACACGGGTAGGGGGAAACAACTTAGTTTTATGCAAAGGATGAGGAGATTTGAATGCACCAGATATGGAACTGTTATTTTGAAGTGGTGTAAATTGAAATGTTGGCCTTGATGTTGGTTATAACTTATGATATGACATTGTAAGTTATTATGAAGATGTTATTGATGATGGAAGAAGATTATGAGAGTTTTTTACTTGGAGGATGTAATGTGAGGCAAGGAGAACTTCCAAATAACATGAAACAGATGTTTGTAGTTTTAAGGAATTTACTGAATAAGACAACATTACAGGAGTGGGGAAATTATGCTTTGCCTATTGCTGATAGCAAGATTGTTTTTCTGGAAGAAAGAGACTGAGCATTGGAAAACTAGAAGAACTAAGGTTATATAGTGCAACAGTTAAAGAAGAAAAAGTGTGGCTTTCTTGAGATTAGGTGCTATATAAATAAATGAGGCACACAAAGTTAAAATTTGTAGGACTCCTACAGTGAAAAGGTTGGGTTTGACTGTTCTTATGCAGGATGACTCACCAAACATAATGCAATTGATACTGGAAACTAGCAGGGAGGTGTTGGTTTTTAAAAGATTAGTACAGAATAAAATGTTTTAAGGGATTTAGCAGTTAATAAGATGGAGGATTTAAGAAAGGACTGGTGAAATGTATTTGGGATGGCAATAATAGTTGAATGATATGCAACTAAATTACATAAATTTAGGATCAATATTCCCAAATGTTGATGTTACATGTTGGGAATGTTATGAGGGGGCTGTAGGGAAATGAAAGGAACACCTTTGGTCTTATTCAATATTAGATGGCTTTTAACAGAGGTAAGAACTTATATTAGTGGAATTTTTGAGATGTGAATTAATTATACTCAAACCATTGATGTTATAGGATACAACAAATCTTTATAGTGTAAGAAGCTGTCTTTTGATGCTTGTGGTTTAGAAAGTGATCACTAAAAAACAGAAATCAAAACAGTTATCTGTGGATAGTGAGCTAATACTATTAATGGGTAAAACAGAAAGAAGAAAGCACAGAACAGCATAAAAGGCATCTTCGAATAAATGACTATTTTGAGACTGACACACAAAACTGCAATTACAAAACAGTGATATACCTAAATGCAAGTAGCATTCAAAGTTAAAAATATGAGTAAAAAGTGTTTTTGCAGGGGCTTCAAATGTAAGGAGGTGCGCCCCATATCCCTACTACTTATGTAAACCAACTCTAAGGTCACTGCACTTCTAGGAAGGAGAAATACCCACAATAGCACAACCTCAATCTTGCAGTGCAAAACACTAAAGACACACATCAGTGATCTCTCATAGGAGTGCAAATTATTTGTATGTCAACAACATGTCTGGCACCCTGGATAAATATGTGATGAAATAGTAACTTTGAAAAATTGTCAAGAATAGAATGTGGATTAGGAAGACAGATATTATGAAAGGAATTAACTGACTCATAATGTTTTTATGTATAAGAAAGGAAGATGATCTTGCTAAGGCAGAGAAAATTATTGCAATAGGTAGGAATAATAAACTAAAGGGTGTCACTTTAATGTTCCAGCTTATACTTTTTGTGAAAATGTTACAAGTTTCTTTTCTATTTTATGTTTTATTATAAAGTTTGTTTTAAGTTGTGTTTATGGTGACAATGTTTTGTACTGAAAGTTGATAGATGTTAATGGACATGAAATGTACAGATCAGGAGGACCGGTTACGGATAAAGAAGGTGTCAGTAGCATGCAGAGTGAATGAAAAAACATTTGTGTACTTTGAACAGGATGTGTAAGGAAATAAAAACAAAAAATCTCTAAATAATTGTTGTTATTCTGAGTTTAAAATGCTTATATTGTAAGTGTTTCATTTAGAAGCAACACAATTTCTTTCCTGGGAAAAAATGTGTATATCAGCACAAGCCACATCTATAAAGACATGCAGTTGTAAGTCAAAACATAATGAAAGCCATGTCCTGTATAAAAGTTTGTTTAACTCAGCATTGATATAGCCTGGACATACTCATACACACACGTGCATTCACGCACACACACACACACACACACACACACACACACACACACACACACACACACACACTCACATGTACGCAAGCACACACACGCACACGCTCACACACACACACACACACACACACACACACACACACACACACACACACACACACACACACACACACACACACACACACACACACACACACACACACACACACACACACACACACACACACACACACACACACACACACACACACACACACACACACACACACACACACACACACACACACACACACAGACACACACACACAAACACACACATACTCAAAGTGGTATCATAGCTGTTTGTATGACACTATTAGCTATGGTATTCAAAGAAAAATGAGCCTACTAGAACCAACAGAAGCTTGAGATTGTCCCTCACCCCTTTACACAGGTGTTACTAGCTGCAGGGCATTTAAAGGCAGCTCAAACCACCCAGCTTCTTGTTGTTGTGTTACTGGTGCAGTTGTTACCCTGCACTATGCATGCTTCATGGTATGTGCTAATCCTACTCCAGAAGCAGAGTGGCTACATACAGTGCCCTATTGCTTGTCTGTAACACACAATGGGAAGTGCCAATGTAGCCTCCACAGTTCTACCAACACATATATGATGGGAGTGAGGATGTTGCAGCCTGGAATGCATACTGTGCACATATCTCACCACATGTTAGCCCAAGCCAGCATCAGTGCACACCTGCAGAGACATTGAGTGTGGGTGAATGCTTTCATGTGAGGTTTATGTGGACTCAGACTGTGAAGGCAGATGGCACCTGTGTCACTGGGCAGGCTTTTATTTGCTTCTAGCTTGCTAGATGCCGTTGTTGCTTCTACTGCCTTGAAGCTGGACAAATATAATTCTTGCACATCACAGGACATACAACACTTTTTGAGTTAGACATTCACTATGCAGTTGCTGCCTCTGAGTCTGAGAGATGGACTGAGGTTAGGCTACCCTAGTACTGCACTGGTGCTGTTCCCACATGGTGACCCCACCTTCACTGCCATGCTGCTCCAGCTATCCCTCTGTCCTTAACACTGTACTGGCCAACAGGTGCTTTGGAACAGTGTTATCCCCTCTCCCAGCTTCAGCTTTCCTTCAAGCCACTGCTGGGATCAGGATTACAAATCATATGTTAGGTCAGTTCATTTATAAGCACATTCTGTCCTGCCACTGACCTGTCAGGTGACTGCACTTACATCTACCTCTCTTGTAAATATCTCCAAATATATCTTGGAAGTATGAGATTGCAAGCTTACATACTGCATATGCAGATGTCTGTCTTGTTGAATTTGCTCCAGATATAATTTTTTTTTCCGTTACTGATGAAATTTTCTTCAATTTGTGTTGCGGTGGGTGTAGTACAATAAAGCAATGATTTGTGAAATTTTCTTCACGATTCTCCCTGGGCCCTGGATTAAATCTATATTTATTTCATGACTTCTGTGAATTTCATCTATTACATTAAATAAGATAAATAATCTTTTGAAAAGTTGTATTACCCATAAAGAAAATAAACTGATCTATTAACCAGCAATAACTCCTTTCTTTATATGACAGCTACAACATTCAGTGATGTAAACCTGGGTCACACGCCAAAGGCATGCATTGTTATGAAAGCCTTTATATAAACTAATGGCCAGGGTTCATCAATGGCTACATTTTCATTCTGAAATCAAGCTGCCGCATGCAGGGAAGGAATTTCAGATACTTCAGAAATAAAGCAAATATGTGTGTTGTGCATTATTATCAACAACGTGAGAGGAATCGAGAGTGATGACTTTGTGCAAATTGATGTGATGCCAATAACAATGTATGTAGATTGTTCATAAATTGGAAATGGAATTTGGTGCCAGGACAGACGGTCTCAATATGGTAAATAATCTTCTTTTACTGGGGGATGGGAGTGCATGGCTAATTATGTTCCTCAGAACACAATGGGCCTCATTTAAGTTTGAAAAACGTAATTGTAAAATGGATAACTACACTGTATTTTAAGTAATTTTATAGTTTCTTTGGCATCAATGCACTCGTTATGTGGGAAGCAGTGGAGTTTAATAGCAGTTTATAAAGCTGGTTAAATGAAAGAGAGGTAAACAGACTGGCGCCAATGTGCACCTGCAGTGAATGAAATAAAGCAATGCTGAGAACCGAAGCAGTGGAAACACCACCTGCTTGAAGGGATGTGCTCCCTCCTTCCCTGTGTCTGCATGGTGGCTGCTTTGTTAACAGCATGAATGGCTTAAGCTCTGTGCAAGTACATGGAGCAAGTGAGTGTATTTTGATACATATTCCTTGTACCGAATGTATCACTATTTCATAACACAGATGGACATGAATGTATCCACTTCTGTAGCCTACTTTCAACTTATGTCAAAATCTTATACTTACAACTTTGCTTCCATCAAAATAAACTGTGAAGACAATTAGAAGCTACAAAGTTTACTCAATAAACACAGGCAATACTAGTTTAATAGTAATTATGTATATGGTGCAGTGTTTTTTTTATATTTTGGTTCATTGTTGTGAAAACAGTGAATGCTTCAACCAATTATTATATTTTGCTAATGCACAACTGAGACAAACTATGCAGTGACTTTCTTCAAGCTATGTTACTAATTTTGGTGTATTTATTGCTAATTCTGCTTCCATTTTCTTAGTGAAAAAAAAAAATTAGTGGTAGAAGTACACCAGGAGAAGTTACATGTTTCATTTTATTTATAGTTTGTTTATGTGATTTTAGTTTCACATTTTCATTTATGTTCTGATTCATTTGCATAGTTTCTGTTAAGTATTTTTAATGGAGGAAAATACTCTTTACTCCTGAATAACTAATAGAAGCAACTAGAAAATTTCTGAATCTTAGGAGGTCGCAAAACTATCTGTAGATCTGGAAGCCCTAAGAAAGACTTTTTTATACAAAACTCCCTTCCTAGCTCAATTTAAATGTACTGAAATGGGGACATTTCTAAAGTCATTTAAACCATCTGCACTATATCACTTCTGCACATTTACCGAGCTCATAATTATTGACTTTGTGGTTCATAGGTGTATACTAGGGTAGCGACCTCTAGGGCCTTTACAAGCCCAGCTGTGCAACCCAAATGTGTCCCACAATTATATGTTTAGGCATTTATAGTGGGGGTGATTATTGATTATGAATTGATTTACTAGCAAGCAAAACACACAAAGGTCCCACACTGAAGGTGAACTGCCCAAAAATCCTGAGTATATCAATAAAACAAGAGCAGTTAAATCACAAGGCTGTTTTTCTTTATTAAAGCAAAGTTAAAAACACACAAGCCTTTCGGGTCTGCACCCTTCATCAGATAACCTTACATCTCATATTTTACAAATTTTTAAATTGGATACAATCAATCATATTTCAGTATAATACTCTCCTCCTCTTTAGAGCTGGTTTCAGTGGTAGTAACCCATTCAAGTCTGGGTTCCTAAGAGCTGTAAGCTCTAAGATCCATTTGGATTCATTAAATTCTGTATGATTAACCAAACCCCCTCCTCTAATATTAGTCATCACTATCTGCAAGACCATGAATTTTTGATTTTCCATACAATGATCCAAGTTACACTTAAATAGAGTTAGGGAGGAACTTTGTTTCACATGGGTAGGGAGAATATTCCAAAGAATGGGAATTCTTTGAGATACATATATGTCTGTCCATCATGCCCTATTTGTGTTGCAAGCAAAATGTAGGACTTTAGATCTGGTAGTTCTAATGCTGTTTGTTTTGCAGATGTGCAAAAGGTTCATCCTATTGAGGTCCAGGGATGCCTTGTATTCCAGGTATATATATCGCCTATCAGTAGTCTGTAGGAGACCAAATATAGGGATAGAGCTTTGAGGTGATCTGCATATGACATTGTGCTTATGCCCTGTATTCATTTTGTAAGGAACCTTTGTGGATGTTCCAATTGCTGCATGTGTCTGGTCAGTTATATACTGAAGGGGCATCATACAGAAGGATGGGTTTGATGAGGGCTGAGTATAGTGCCATGCCCTTACATATAAGTAGATCAGCACAGAAGGATTTCCTGACTACCTTGGACATATGTTGGTTGAAGGCCAGGTTACTGTCTATGTGTGTTTCCAGATCCCTGACTAGTGGGTGTAGTCTAAGGGATGTTTTATTGATGACATAGTTTCCTGGGATGGCCGACTTTTTTCATTTCTGTAAAATGGTGAGCAAATCATGCTTAGTGGGCCATTTGTTTTTATTAATTTCTTCTGACTGCCACCTGTGCTGATTTCTTCTCCACTCTGTCCATCTTTTGCTTTACTGTCATATTTGCCCCTCTGAAAATGTAATGTATCTATCTTATGGCTGTAGTGAGTGGTATGACTATTTTTAAAAATAGTTAGACCACACTGGTTTGCATGGACCTGAACTTTTGGAATAAAAGTTAATTTTTTTGACAGTGTAGCCCAGTCAGCCCTGCTGGGTGAATGGTGAGCCTCTGTGGATTGAAATTAGTGAGGTACATTGCATTGAAGTACATACAGCACATTGCAGAGATTCATGCACCCCTATTATATGCCCTATTATATTTTCTTTGCTTTTATTGATTTTAACTACATAGCACCCCACCCTGACTCTTAGCTCACATGTAAGCACTTGTTTAGCCTTACTATTTTGGTTAAATTTATGCCATATGCCCTGTATGCCTAGCATCCTCCATGTCCTGCGTGACTTCTAAAATGATTCACAATATTCCCAATGTTCCTTTACTAAGTACTCACTCTCTGTGTCCAGCTACCTCTGTGTGGCCAGCTTGCTAGATTTGGACATCCTGAGGCAATGTAGCAATTGTCTCATGTTCTCAGACAACCAGTTAATCAGTAAAGAAAATCCACGATATGCCAGAGATGTAAAAATGTCACATACAAATTAGATTGTTAGGAATACCTACACTACATCCCTCACACGCACTGCTTACCACACACACACATATTTTCTTATGCTGAGGGACTTAAAGAAAACTTCACAAATTTCAAAGACTCTAAAGCCACCTAACTGCAACAGTTTTCCTCAGCAATCACTAAAACACTCACCAAAAGCAACAACAAACATCTCACATAAACCTACACTCAATGGTCCTCAAGAGCAAAGGCTATAAGGCAAGCATATACTTTACCAAATACTCTTGTTGTTGGGGACTTGGTTAGACAAGGAGAAGGAAATGGTTAGTTGCCTATCTGGAGCCAGGATCTGCAGTATCACCCATGCACTAAAGTCACTACACCCCATGTACCAATATGATTCAATTACAGTCCATGTGGGTGTAAATGACCAGAGACATACCTCACTGGGTTAAATGAAAAGAGACATAATGGTTCTCTTGGAATAAGTGTCATGTAGGCATGACGACAATCCAGAATTTATCGAAACAATCCTGTCTTGGTTTGTGATTTACTGTGGAGTTGCCTAGTAAGAGAAGTTTTATTTTAATTTGTATCATATTTCTTATGACTGTTTTTCACTGTTTATAGGAAGGAAGGGACAGCTTGTAGAAAGGAAGATTTACTTTGATTTATATTTTGCTGTTTTACATTTTAATTTTCACTGTTGTTAGAAAGGGATAGGTTTTAGACAGGCAAACTCTAGGTATCCTAAGGGACCTAGTCAGCTATAAAGTCACACAGACTGGAGAGAGGACACTCCAGAACTTATCTAAACAATCCTGCCTTGATTTATTGATCTTTACTGTTAAAAAGAGGTATGAGTGTGAGTGATCATGAGCAGAAACTACTGTGCACAATGTAAAGAAATTTGTCTGACTTTCAGAACTTGTATGGTCAGAGCAATGACTTTACTGTACTTCTTTACTATTTAGTTGTATATTGTTGGTGTGATTTTTCTCATAGAAGTTGATTTTAAGTTCTATTTGAATTCTGTGGTAACTGATTTTGATTATGCTTTTCTAATTTTGTATTCATTTGAAGCTGAATATGGATTCTTTAAATGAGTATATCATTAATGGTTTGCTAAAGCACAAATATGTTTTACAGTGTAATAAATGCTATGTGTATTTAAAGGTAACGCCTGATAACACTGGTGACCTGTGTTCCTCATGTCCAAAGTTGGATGATTTCCTTACCATTATTAGTAGTAAATCTAGACGTACTGATGACGATTGCAGCTGTGAAATTGGCATGGCTTGGGGAACTGTTGTTACATATATATATTAGTAACTGGACTGGTGAGATAAATAATGTTAGACAAAGAGCAAATATAACATATTTAGTAAAGGATGTGTCTATTGTCTGTAAAGATCACTCAGCTCCTATGAAACAAAACAATGCCCCTGACAACTTTGGAATTCTGGATACAAGTAAACAGCAATCTGAAGATTCTGAGTGTTTAGAAGGAAATAAGAAAAAAAGGTAAGGAAGAAGTTGACAAAAAATAAGGAAGAAAAAGAAACAGATAAATGTCTGTAAAGTAATGAGAATACATACTAAAAATGACACTGTTTTGTTATGTAGCACGCAGATTACAGGGAATAATATTTTTCTATCAGAAAACTTTCAATCTACATAAAAAGGCAACATTTTCCAGAAGGGAAGGTAACAAAAAAGAGGCAAGGGGCTGATGAAAAAGAAGAAATCAAAACTGAATGTGGAAGTATTGAAGAACATTACTGTAAGAAAAAGGATGGAAAGTTAGATACTGACAACATGACTAAAGCTGTGGATGTACAAAACTGACTGGATAAGAACTGCATGCTTGCAAATGTAATACAGAATGAAAACCATGGGATTAATATGACTAATGGTGATGAAGGTCATTCCTTTGTAACAAATGATAGAGCAGATATTATTGAATTAGAAGCTGATTCTTCAGATCTGGTCAAAAAAGATATTCTTGTAACTGGAGATTCGGTTATTAGAGGAACTGATACCTTACATTTGCAGAGAAGATAATAAACATCTGATACTGTTACGTGTACCAGGAGCAAAATAGAGGATGTGAGACAAGCCTTGGAATGCCTTAATGTAAGGAAGTACGGATCTGTTATTATTCATGGTGATATAAATAATCTCATCTCTAAGGACTCTCTGTTAGTAGGGAATTTAACCCAGACTAGCTCTGTCCCATTAACTAAAACATAAACAACTAGCTAAGATGATAAGTACTTTGTATACTGTGATAAAGAAATATGTATCCTGTCTAACTCTATGTCATTATACTGCCTACCGTCCTTGCTAATATGTTAATAATGTTACATTTGTAGTAATCTCAGAAATAGTAATGGCAGTCTTGTACTTGTATGTAAATAGCCTATGTTTTTGTTAAGTTCTTTCAGCTCATTTACTGTACCTAATTATCAAAAGAACTTCTCGAAAGCCGACTTCACACTTCTAAAGACTAGTGTGGTCGCCTTTAAGGCCCCCGAGCCGGCGGAAAACAGTACTCAAGCCGCTGAATCACTTACAAATGCCTTCTACAAGCACCTGCAGGACTGCATGGATAAGGCAATCTCAAGCAAAACAAAGACTCTTTGTACCAAAGGCAAGCATCCAGTCTGGTGGACCCCAGCCATAAATAAACTCTACAACAAAAGGAGGAAGCTACTACAAGATAGAGCAAAATCCTTAAAAGGTAAGACACCCTTGATCACTATAAGTAAAAAGCTAAGAGCTCTCATAAAATCATCCAAAGCAAATTTTGAGAGAAAAATAGCTAAAGACTCAAAAGACAATCATAAGGCCTTCTTTAGCTATGTTAGAAACCTGGGAGGAAACTCCCAGATATGTTCAGAACTAGTTCAAAATGATGTGAAGATTACTGATCCTACAGACATTGCCAACATACTGGCTGATAGGTTCAGTGCAAACTTCTCCCCCCCTCCCCCCCAAAAGGAGAGATATCTATACCAAGCGATTGCAGCCCCCCAAACATATCCAATGCCCAAGTGAGAACTGCTCTCTCCAAAGCAAAAAACACAGCATCCATGGGACCTGATGGTGTCCCCGGCTGTGTGCTCCATGAACTCACCGAGTAATTAAAGCCACAGCTAGGACAGCTGTTCAGTCATCGTCATACCCCGGGTTACGTACCCTAGGAGTGGCGCACTGCAACTGTGGTCCCACTTCACAAAGGCGGTGCCTCCACCGACCCTGGAAATTACCGCCCATTAGCTTGACAAGCCTTATCTGCAAAGCCATGGAGAGGATCATAATGGACCTCATAAATAAAGACATAGGAATTTGCAGACTTTGGATCCATCCCAGTTTGGCTTTGTCAAAGGCAGATCATGCCTTCTAAACTTGGTTGACTTTTTCGAAACAGTCACCAAAGCCATTGATGAGGGAAAGGCAGTCCATACAGCCTACCTCGATCTGGCGAAGGCCTTCGATACAATACCCCACTCGGGTATCATTGAAAAACTCATCAGCTTAAATGTTAACCCATACATTACAAGATGGGTTGCAAACTGGCTGAGTGACAGAACACACAGGGTCAGAGTTGCTGGCGCCATGTCAGATTCAAAGCCTGTCACAAGTGGTGTACCACAGGGCTCAGTCCTGGGCCCACTCTTGTTTGGCATCTACTTTTCCGAAGTACAAGCAAATACAGGAGGGTTATGGCTGACAAAGTTCGCAGATGACTGCAAACTGGGCGCCATAGTAGAAAACACATCTGACACAGATATCCTTCAGAAGGGTCTCACAGAAACGGATAACTGGTGCCAGAGCCATGGCCTAAAGTTAAATGCCAAAAAATGCATAGTCATACCCTTCGGGAAAAACAAGGTTACCCCTAGCTACCAAATAGGTGGCAATCCACTGAGCACAGAAGAAGTTATCAGGGACCTGGGGACCCAAGTTGATAGTAGTCTATCATTCGACACCCATGTAGCCAAAGTAGTTAGGAAAACCTTCTACATTGCTCACCTTATCATGAAGGGATTCTCATCTAGATCAAGGGAGGTCATAGTCTCCCTATACTCATCACTCATCAGACCAATGATTGAGTACAATGCCCCATTCGGAATGTATCTGACCCGACACTTGCAGCAGCTTGAGAGGCCACAAAAGTTCCTCACCAAAAGGATAAAGGGTCTCAAACATCTGTCCTATGCTGCCCGACTGAAAGAACTCCAACTCTATTCAGTCGCACGCTGCTCAGAGGTGACCTTTGCCTAACATACAAGGCCATGTCAAACCCAGATTTGATGAATATGCTTCACCTCAAAAATCTAGATCCATCAGAGCCACAAGGGCGGGAGACTTAAACCTTGACACGGCTATTAATAGGACGTGCTGGAGGGATAGATTCATCACCCAAAGACTCCCTATGCTGTGGAACAAAATCCCAGTATATGTGAGGCAGAGCACCTCGCTGGCCTTGTTCAAGAGAAATCTTGACCAATGGATGGGAGATCGCAGATATACCCCAGGGATTACCTCAGTGTCACTGCTCGACAGAGGCACAGCAAAATAATGGGTATAGTTCCCCATACTAAAGGGGTGGCGTAAGCCACAAAACTATGGGCTAGGCTTGTAAATGCCCTCGGGCAGATAGCCTAGTATGAACCTATGAACCTATGAACCTATGAATGTAACTCTGTTGGAGCTTTTCTCCCTGGGCCTCCGCTGAAAAAGGACATGACCATCCCGGTTAACAAATGTAAAATAAATAAAATAAATAAATAAATTAATAGTATACTGTGTACTGGCGTTAGGAGATATTTTTCACAAATCACATATAGTAAGGAAAGTCCTATCAATGTGAATGAAAAGATTTTATTGGTAAATACCTACATGGGAAAATGAGCCATTTTAAAAAATGGAAATGTGTGGAGCATCCAAGCCTAATTTGGAGCACACATGTGTTCCGACAAGATGGCTTGCATTTGTCAACATCAGGGAAGAGAATTTTTGCAGGAGATAATTTGCAATATTTGACAAACACAAGGCAGGATTTTTTCCAGGTCAAAAATTTAACAGTTGGAGGTGGAGCCTAGATGGCAATCTGAAAGCAGCACTTTTTAGAGCTCCTTAAAACTACTTTAAATAATAGGAAAATAATTATTTTTTCTTAGAAAAAATTGTTAAAATGTGTACTTCAATATTTTTACTATCATCATACAATCTCTGGAATATCTTCTTGAAAATTTTCCTGTCAGAAATATCTTGAGTTTCAGACTGACCTGGGAAGATGAGTGGTTCAAAGAATTCACATGCAGAATCCACTCTGAGGAAAGAAATTCAGTTGATGTCTTCAACTCTACACAAACTATCTTTCAAAATGGACAGTTTCAAAGACAACTTAGAAAATATGAGAGAAAGTTGGCATAGACAAACTGAAACCTTCAAAGAACTACTTCAGCAGCATCAAACCAAAATATTAAACATCGAAGAGTCCTTATCTGATATGGATGGAAGGCTTAAAGAGGAGGAAACCCAGGGTGATTTTCTTCAGCAACAGAATAAATGGCTTATTAACAAGTTAGATGATATGAAAAATAGAGAAAGGAGGACTAATGTGAGAATCTTTGATTTACCAGAAAAGTCTGAAGGTGATGATATCAACTCTTTCCTTAATTCATGGATACTGGACATCCTTGATTTGAAAGAAGGATTCTCATATGGCATAGAAAAATCTCACAAAGTCATTGGGAAACCCATCCCTTCATCATCAACGTCCACACCCAGGTCAGTCATGGTTAAATTTCTTTCTTATCTTGACAAAGAGCTTGTTCTTAAATGTGCTTGGAGAAAGTCCCCACTGAAGTACAAGCAAAAATCTAATCAGATTTGACAATGACTTTTCCTCCAGAGTTTTAGAAATGAGAAAGAAAGCCTGGCCACTGGTAAAGTTACTCAAGCAAAACAAAATAAAAGACAAACTGAAAAAACAAGTCCTGGAGTCCAAGATAGAAAACTTACAAAAATATGTATTTAATAATATATTATAATATACATCTTTTTGTAAGTTTTCTATCTTGGACTCCTGGACATGTTTTTTTCAGTTTGCCTTGTGTTTCCACATTGGAAAACAAAATAAAAGCACAACTAGCATACCCTGCAAAAATAAGGATTTTTACTTCAAATGAAATAAGGACATTTAATGACATTGAGGAAGCAATAGCTTTCATTAAAAACAACAATATCATAACAGTTCCAGAGGAAATGGACTGGTCTTTGACTACATCTCTGAAAATATCCCCTGAGAAAAATAATTAGATTGATGTAAAGAAAAAAAAAAAGCAAAGAACTGACTCAAAAAAGTATTCCTTCTACTGCTTCTCTCAAAGAATCAACCAAAACTAAAAACCATGCTAAAGGTAACAATATATGTATTGTCTATTCATTTTGCAAACATTTTACAATTTACCTCTTAATAATATTAATATTTCACTTACATACTTCAGATTTAATGGTTAACTTATATGCAGCAGCTTCATATCTACAGTTTAATTAATTCAAATATTTTACATTTGATTGTGATAGAAAGTATAAAAAACAATGTGTGGGGAAAGAAATAGTCAATATACATTGTACTTTGTAGTATAATATTGGCTATACATAAATTTGAATCCAGTAAACAATGATCGTTAAGTAATATGCATAATATGCAAGTTTTATATGTGTTCTTGACTCCTTTGAGTCATTCCTGTTGAAATATGACTGTTTTTATCTCAGACAATGCATAGACTCTGAAATGTTATTGTAACTAGCGCTGTCATGAATTCCAGTTAAACATCTTTTTTTTTTCCAAAAAAAAAGAAAGAGAAGCCCTTCCAATACACGAGACATGCAGGAAAATCTTCACTGTTCATTTTGCGAGCTTGCCAGTGTATTGTACGCACTAACGTGAATGCAGAATGCTCATTTCTGACTTTAAGCATTAAATCATAACATCTTCAAATTAAACTGTTTCATTTATGCCATTACAGTATCCTAGTTAGTCTAAGCACATAGGAACATAATTTAAACACATCATGTTGTTTTGTTTTTAAATATTTACCTTCCGTTTTATAAATATGTTGAGAAATCCTTGTAATACATTGCGCTATGTAAGCTAGACTTTCTTTCTATTTACATGCTGAACAATATTATAACAAGTGAAGGAGCTCTGTTAAAGTCCTGCTTTATCTCTCTACGTGAGTTGATGCAGACACAAGTATACGACGTTAATGCACTAGCACAACACACTTCCTTATAGCCTTAAAGAGACAGGACTTCATTTAAGACAGTACTTCCTTTAAATAATATAACTAACTAAATATATGTTGTTTTGAAGGGAAGGATAGCAAGGAAATTTTACATGTAATGAAAATGTTTAGTTTACTAGTGGACATCATATATAATTACTGTTCATTATATACAAATAAATTAATTAGGAAACTTAGATAAAAAAAATAAATTGAACAAGATATTTACATTTGGAAACATTTAAATATAGAAAGTAAAGTTGAAACACTCAACATCTGATCCATTTTTAGATATCTCAAAGTTTCTCATGAATGTGCACATCCTAGTTAATAAATAAATAAGAATAATACTTTAGGATGCTTTTATGTTATCATCCTTAGTAAAGTATTAAGGAAAGATATGTTAAGAATTAGAAAATAACAACATGACTAGATAAGAAAAAGAATGTGTAAGGTTTTAGCCGATACTTGGTCTATATAAAGGCACATATTATGAGAAACCTCATACCTATATTATAAAACTATAGTTTGATATGGTAGATGTAGAGTGCAAAACAATGAACAGTCTGTAACATGTTATCTATTTCAGACAAACATTTTAAGCTTCAAGACTGTACTCTTAATGGAATTTACCTTACTGAAAATGGACTAGGTTGTAAGTAATCATTATCAGGAACCTGACTGAATGAATATTTTAACTACCTTTTAAGAATTGTAATAATTTAATTTACACATATTGTCAATGCTCAGTTATTGTGATGCAGCCTTAAATTGTATTGTCTTTTTTTTCTAATTAATATGGTTTGACTGTGAACTAATAATCTATGACTTTTCCTATTTAAACAGGATTTATTTGGTTTATCATATGCAATAAACTATTTAGGGTTTGCATCAATTTAATAACAAACAAGTTCTCTATTGCAGTTCAGGGTAATGTAATAAACATGATGTAGAGCTCTTACTTGCAACCTCTTTGTATAGCATCATTCTGAACAGCGTTTATATATGCATTGAAGTTTATATATACACAGAATACTATAGTTCTTATACTTAAACTCATCAGAGTGAAGGTAGAGTACAGAAATTGGTATGATTCACTGGATTTATAGTTGATACTATTGTAAACTAATCTCACAACACTGATCATAGTTTAGTTTATAAGACAGTTTATTGAATAAATTGGTCATTATTCAGAAATTCATGAATGATGAAAGTAAACTAGATTATCAAATATATTTCAGAATATTTTACTTATATTATTGAATACCTGATCAAAATGGAATCGTATACCTGATTTATTACACACAATGTAATTTGTGACACAATTTAATGCCTGAACTCTATATTAAGTGTATCTTTATAACAAGCACATATTCAAGTATGTCAGTGATCAGACTAGATGTATATGCTTGGGTTGACTTGAATGTAATCTCCATAATAACATACAATGGAGCCTCTAACTTCTCATTAGTGTTTGGTTCATTCTTAGCAATGAGGGTTAATCTGACTGAACCTTTTAGTTCTCTCAGATTGGGAATGTTATTCATTCCATGTTTGTTAAATAATTATTCTAAGTATCTGTTTATACATTTGTATATGATTAACTACTGTACACTTGTTTGTTTTCCCTTTTGACCTCCTTTAGATTCTAATTTATATAATTCAAAAGGAATTAATAATCTGTTTATTAGACTTAATAAATGTATGGAAGTTACACAGCAAATTAATAACAAAATATCTTGTCATTATTTCCAATCAAAAACTTTTCAGTAATAAATCAACTAGATGGATATAGGACTACTCTCATTAAATGTAAATGGTTTAAATAACCCAAGGAAAAGGTCCAGCTTACTTAAATACCTAAAAGCAAATAAGCACAAGTGGTATTTTACAGGACACCCACTTTAAAGCTAATGATAACCTTACTTGGAATCCAAATGATTTCCTAAAGCTATCTAACTCATCATACAGTAAAAAAAAAAACAGAGGAGTATTAATATTGTGGAAGAAAAATGTTACCAATCCTCAGGTTCTATATAATTATGAAGACAAGGATGGTCTTTTATCAATAATAATAATAAGATATAGTAACAGAATTTGTACTTTGGTGAACCTATATTGGTTTCCGGGTATAGGAGTAGGAACAATTAAGAAGCACATAGAACTTATTAATAAGACCTCAAAAGGTAACTTAATTTTGGGAGGGGATTTTAATTGTATTCTAGATAATCAAGAGACCACAAATAAAAGACCTTTCCATATTACATCTACAGGGAGAACTCTTAAAAAATGGATAGATAATTTGCAGTTACTACACTCATTTAGTCTTAAAAATGTAAATTCATTACTATTTTCCCATAGTGACTATAGATTCAATACTAATACAAGAACTGATAAAATATATGTATCCCAAGATTTAAAAATGAAAATATCACACTCTTCTATAATATCCTGTCCCTTGTCTGACCATAACTCACTTATCCTTAAAATTCAAATTGATTTTAAGAGACTGACATTTACCAAAATAATTTCAACATATTTCACTAAATTAAAAGAGTTTAAGCCATGGTTATATTCAAAAATAAAATATTTCTTGGCTACAAATAATACTAGTGACATAAATATAGTTATTTTATGAGATTCCCTAAAGGCATATCTTTATGGTAAAATTATTTCCTGGTGTAACAATAAAGCAAAGGAATGGGAATCAGAACTAGTTAATATCCAAAAACAAATAATAGAAACTAACCTAAAGATTGTGGAAGATCTAGTTGCAAAAAAAAAAAAAAAAAGAAATTGGAGAATTAAATAAAAAATACAATGACATTTTAATGCATAAAACCAATTTGGCCTTAGAAAAATTAAAATTAAATTCTTACTCGGTCTCCCCCAAATATATGCATAACCTAGCAATGAGATTAAAAAGACATTCCAATGGAAACAATATTGCAAATATAATTCATGAAGGGAAAAATGAGAAAAATGTTTCAGATATAAGTGACATATTAGAAGCTTTTAAATTTCATTTTACTAAACACTACAATAACAATGATTCTCCATATAACAATACAAACATGTGCCTAGATTTCTCAAATTTAAATAAAATACCAGAGAGCTTAAGCATAAACATTCAAAAACAAATTACACTCAAAGAAATTAATGAAAAAAATCAAAGAAGGTAAAAATAATAAAGCCCCAGGCATAGATGGAATTATTATAGAAATGTATAAATTATTCCCAACTTCTGTCATAACAATACTACAAAAAGCACTAAATGAAACATATTCACAAGGCATAATTCCACCTTCATGGAGATATTCATTGATTACACCTATTTTAAAGGAAAACAAAAATCCCATCTTATGTAGTTCATATAGACCTATTTCACTCCTTAATAATGACTATAAAGTTCTTATGTCTATTCTGGTCAATAGGATCAAAAAATCTCTAACTCAAGTCATTAGCGAAGATCAAATGGGTTTTATTCATAATAGACATACCCATGATAACATACGAAGAATTCTAACCACTGTTTAAACAGAGACAAAACTGAAGCCCTTATAGTCACATTAGATATTGAAAAAGCATTTGATTCACTAAATTGGAATTAACTTTTTAAAATTCTACAAATATATGATTTCCCAGCACAATTCATTACTTTAATAAAGAATATTTATAGAAACAATTTGGCATATGTAAATTTAGACCCATTCACATCAGAAGCAATTAAAATTACTAAGGGTACCAAACAAGGATGCCCCATGTCTCCAATACTGTTTGCACTAGGAATGGAACTTTTTACCTCTGCAATTGGATTAAACCCCAAAATTAAAGGTATTGACATTTTTAATCAATTTAACTCCAAAATAATGTTTTTTTTGCCGACGATATTCTACTCACCTTATTAAATTCAGATGAGTCACTGTGTGAATTAAATTCGTTAGCTGAAAAATTTCATCATATCTCAGGCTTAAAAATTAATGCTTCTAAATCGAACCATATATTGTTAAATAATAAAAATAACTCTAAAACTAACATAAATCAAATAATTGAAAAACAGGTTTCCTCTTTAAATTATGTAGGGATTGTTTTATGTGAAAAGTTAGAATTAACTCTATCCACAAATTACAGTAATATCCTGAATACCCTTAAGTCAGTAATGGGAAAATTGAATAAATTGTATCTAACATTTGAAGACAGATTGCAACTAATAAAAATGGTCCTTCTCCCAAAGGTAAATTACATTGCACTAGCTATCCCCATAATTCCTAATAAAAACATTTTAAAAGAATTAAATAACATTTTTATAAACTTCCTTTGGTACCCCCCCCAAAAAAAAAAAACAGGATAGCTTTTCTAAATCATATTATGCCTTGGGAAATGAGAGGCATAAACTTCCCTGATCTAGAATCTTATATTAAAGCTTCCATTTTCAAAACAGTGATAAATTGGATATATCCCAAATTTTCTTCTGCATGGAAAACGTTGCATACTGTTATTTTCCAAGAAGAAAGTAAATTAGCAAAAAAATTACAACTGATTGAACAGAATAATAAACTCTGGTATATTATTTGTATTAACTTGCAATACAATTCTACTAAACCTACCCATCTAAATTATATAAATTACATCTACAACACTTTTCGAAGCTTTGTAATCAATAATACTGACATTAAATTATGGCTTCAGTTATTAACTCCCTTTAAAATTACAAAAAAACGTTTTGAATAACATTCCCATAGATACTCTTAATTCATAGAAATGAAACAATTTCACTTGTTGGTACCAATGTATGGAAAATCTGACAGTCATGGATGTAAGCCAGTTAAGCAGCACATTTAATTTATCAAATATTGACTGGTTAGCTCTTAATAGCCTAATACCTTATGCACAAGATTTATGTAGAACAATAAACAACTCTTCATTTAAATCCATGCCTAAATTTATATTTTGCTTATATGAAATAATATATACAGACTTTAATTGGACAAATTTAACTTCAAAGCTATATAAAATTATCATTAATTATAAAATAAAATCTAACCAGAAATTATGGAAGTTTAACACTAAAGATTATCCATTATTGTTATTAAATGAGATTAAAATAGATGTTTTATATTCTATTAAGTTAACTTCAAATATACAAAGTTGGAAAATATTTGCATGGAAGTTTCTACATAGAGCCTTTTATACTCCCAACAAAATAGCTAGATTTAATAATTCTAATGATATACTATGTTGGAGGTGCTCTCTAAAATGCAATGCTGATTGGTCTCATATTATGTATGAATGTTCTCATATAAAGAAATTCTGGGAAGATATTGGTGAATTTTTGCAAGACATTGTTACTGATTCTTTCACTTTGTCGAAGTCCTTAATTCTCCTGAATATAAATGAAACCACTGTCATGAAAAGGAAAGACCTTTATCTTCTTTGGACTACAATGGCAGTTTCAAAAAAATGTATCACAAGAAAATGGAACTCCCCCATCATTCCATCACTTGATGATTTTCTAACTCTATTGAAGGAGGTAGCACTGTTGGAAATCAAAGTCAAGGAAATGAGAATATTTCCTATGAAATGGATCAATAATCCTTGGGAGAAAGTTCTCTCGCTAATTGAGACACTTAAAACGGTTACAACTTTATCTTCATAAGAAGAGAGAAAGTAAGAAGTCAACATTTTATTTTTTGTTTTAGTCTTGGTTTAAAAATGTGTAATATTTGTCTGTGTAACTATGCTTGTACTCCTTTTGTCTTCATTTGTTTTGAGGCCATTGTACATTCTGCAAATAGTTCATTCAATTTATTCTTATTTGATCTGTAAAATTTATTAATTATTGTTTTAAAAAATTGAATAAAATTACTTGAAAAAAATAACAGTTCACAGATAGCAACATTTGATGCATTTCCAATGTTTGTTAATGCTAGGAACATTAATAATAAAGATTTTACTGGAAAATTTGCTATATTCCCACAAGAATGATGTTATTATTTATGAAACATGGTTAAAGAAAAATGACTGGAAACCAGTTCTGTCAGCATATAAATGCTTTTAGTGTAACAGATATTCTAACAAAAAAAAAGAATGTGCATGGCCGTTATGCACGGTACAAGTGAAACTTCTGTATTTTGTGTATGTGTGTGTGTGTGTGTGTGTGTGTGTGTGTGTGTGTGTGTGTGTGTGTGTGTGTGTGTGTGTGTGTGTGTGTGTGTCTACTGAGTAGCACACCTTGTGTCTAAATATTTTGTAGAGTCAACAGACTAATAGACTGCATTGCAGAAAAGGCTGTTATTATCTAAGTAGTATATAAAAGAGTACTTATGGAATGCTCTGTAATCAGTTGGTACCGTTAGCATTTACCCTTTTTCAAATTAATCTAGATGGTGAGGTCATCTTACATGATGAACTGGAAGGTGGGTTGTTAGTAATTTATGAGTGAAAGCATGCACTGATCATTGCTGTAGATGGAGCTTTAGCTCTGTTTCTGTAAAAAACTGTTACTCCATTTATTTGGACTCATGGTGTGCAAGTGTTTTTTTTTCTTTTTAAATCCGCAGAACTTGAGTATGTAGTGTGCCTAGTTAATTTTTGCATGTCTGCAAGCTGTTATATTATCACTGAATATGAGTATGCTGTGGTGGTTTTGTTTTTCATTGGTTCACTTTTTTTTACGTGCACTTTCTCACAAGGCGAACTGTAGAGAAGTGGTTGGGTATGCTGAGTTAGTCCACAGTGGGCTTACCTTATACTGATGGGACATTATAAAAGAAAAGTGTTGGCGACAAGCTGTGTTGCTAGAAACCAGTTTATTAATGTAAAATTTGGAGAAAATTGTGCAGTAGCATTTCAAGTACATCCATGAAACGTAATGACTTCACACCAAGTTTAGCTGGCACACATGAGGAGAATTCAGTAATTTGGCACATTTGTTCTTGTATTTTAAGAGGCAGATGGCAAGCCGTCTCCTGCCAGCTGCTTGCTTGGAGAGGGTGGGGGTGCGATGGGCAGTGATCATGTTGGGAAGTATTCATGTATACATACAGGCACAATATTGGGTCTTGGATGCATGTGGTTAGAGAACTGATGTTATGTCTGCTAAAAGTAAGGTTTATGTGACCCACACAGCACACCCCCTCCCCAACACAGAATCACAAATTCGTGTACACTTTTCATGGATTGTGGGGACTAGATATAAACATCTTTGCATGCATTCTTTTAAGTGGGGGGGGGGGCAATGCTACAGATCAAAGTTTAACATCAAACTTGTTTGCATGCTGCACCAATAGTGCTCAATGTCCGGCAACGACCACAGAAAAGGAGTCTAGGAGAATTTTTGTTATTCAGTCAAGTCCTTCTGTCCATAGGCTAGCTTCCAGTTGTAAAATAACAATCTGCCTCAGATTCTAAATAAGGTTGAATAAGAACCTTGACCCATGTTGTTGTTGCAGTGTTTTGAGTTCGAAGAGTGCACACTGATTTCCAAAGAACCGTAAACTAATTCTGCTGTTGCTGTGTTTTACATTAGGCAGTAGTTTGCATGGAAATCCAAACAAATTCAGTCTCCCTTCATTGTTTTTTATGGAGGTAGAAGGATATTTTGCATGTGTTTGTGTGTGTGTGTGTGTGTGTGTGTGTGTGTGTGTGTGTGTGTGTGTGTGTGTGTGTGTGTCTGGCTTCCTCTTGACTCCTGCTTTGGCAACAGTAGGACTCCAAATAGCACCACTGTCTGGCAGAGTCTCACTTGCATTTCACTCCACACTCACACTACCATGCCTAAAGTTTCACTTCACAAATCAGGTGGAGGTGTTATGACAGGGATTAAAGATAGCTATGGGACCCGTGGTTATTACATTTTGAATGGTAACACCAATACTATGGATTGTGTAACTGTGACAATAAAGACAACTCTGGAACATATAACAATTGTTGGAGTGTATAGACCACCAAAGTCAAGTACTGATGATCTAGAGGAATTCATGTATTTCTTGCATGAAACACAGGAGGAGAGAATAATAGTGGCTGGAAACTTACATTTACCAGAACCAGACTGGAATAATATTGATCCAACAACATTAGTATGGAAATTATTCACAGCATGTGTTCAGCAACAACGATTCTTTCAGATTGTAAAAAAACTACCAGGGAACGGAACATACTAGACAATGTGATCCTAAAGAAATTACTATTACTGCATGTCAAGTTTTACCACCCTTGATGTGCAGTGATCATGGGGTTATAAAGGTTAATTTGTTGCTAGATAATTCTGCCAAACTGAAATCTAAACCGATACATAGATAAGGTCCCTCATCATAGCAGGGCTAGCTACAGGACATCATCTATGCCCCTTAAATTCTTACCTAATCCTACAACAGGCACTCACCATCAAACCAAACACCCTATTCATGGGTGACTTTAACTGCCTCTCTATAGACTGGAAAACTTATGCATGGAACAGATAGTGCACATTTCAACCAGATGATCAAACATACTGGATCTGGTACTCGCCAACACAAGAAAACATTGCTTAGTTACCCCAAGTAACATCCTGACTAGTGATTTCAAATCACAAAGCTATCTTCTCAGCTAAAGTAGTAATAGTTGGGAACTATTCTAAGGCAAGCTACATCTTATTAAGTCACAGTTTGTCAAAATTCAAGGCTCCCCCTAACCCTGAGACCACAGCTATGTATGCAGAATTATTCACAGAATCCCTATACCGACACAAATGCCTTACCTACAAGAAGTAAACCTAAAACAAACACTAAAAACAAACCTCACTGGTGGAATCCTCACCTAAACAGGGTATATAATAAAAGTAGAAAACTCATTGCTAAAATCAGGAAGAGCGATTCCCTTAAAAACAAGTCCTCTCATACAAGTAAACAAGAAACTGAGAGGTTTAATCAAGTCCTCCAAGGTCAACTATATGGTCAGGATAGCCTTGCAGGCTAAGGACAATCACAAGGCCTTCTTCAGCTATTTCCAGAACCTTAGAAGCAACACACAGCAGTGTGCTGAACTGATAGTGAATGATACCACTTTCACTGATCAGAGTGACGTAGCAAATTTACTGGCTGATAAATTCAGCTCAGACCCCCCCCCCCCCACTTCTCCCAGCTCCACCAGGTGAATCCTCTTCACCATACTATTCCCAGCTATTAGCAGGGATCAGGTGCTGGCAGCACAGCCTAAAGCCAAGAACACTACCTCCATAGGTCTTGCCAACATCCACAGCTGCTTCCTGAACAGTCTAAAACATGACCTATAGGGACCACTTGAGGCACTCTTCATCTACAGCCCTGAAACAGGCTACATTCCAAGTAAATGGAGGACCACAACAGTCATTGCCCTCCACAAGGGCAGACCATCAACTGACTCAGGGTACTGCAGACCCATCATTCTAACAAGCCTCATATACAAAACCATGGAATGAATTATCACTGAAATGATAAACAAGTGATTAGCAATATGCAGACACTGGAGCCATGCTACTTTGGCTTTGTTAAGTGGAAGGTCATACCTACATAACCTGGTAGACTTCTTTGAGAGGGTCACAAGGCAGTGGATGAGGGTAAAACAGTGCATTTCTTGACCTAGCCAAGGCATTTGATACAATACCTAACTCAGGGATTGTTGACAAGCTCTCTGAGCACTGCATAAATCCCTACATAACCTGCTGGATTGCTGGCTGGGTCACAGACAGGACCCAAGAAGTCATGATCAGTGAGACCACCTCCACCAAGTGACCAGTCACCAGTGGAGTACCAAGGGCTCTGTGCTGGTCCAGCTCCTGTTTAGCATCTACTTCTTGGATGTCAAGGCTATTGTTCAATGCCTCTGGCTTACCAAGTTCACAGATGACTGTAAACTGAGAGCTATTATAGACTCCCCCCAGGCTATCAACATTTTGCAAGATGGTTTGACTCAGGCAAATGACTGTTGCCAGGGCCATGGCCTAAAACTTAATGCCAAAAAAGTGTTATAATACCCTTTCAGAAGCTGTCAAACCAAGTTAATTACTCCATCGATTAGACACCCATAAGAGTTAATCCAGTGGTAAGAGATCTGGGAACATATATGTAGATAGCAATCTCGCCTTTTACCAACATGTTGCTAAGATAGTAAGAAAATCATTCTGTCATTCAACTTTAGGTAAAAGTATGGCATCCAGGTCCAAGGAAGTTACAGTATCACTCTAGTTGTCCTTACCAGACCTGTCATTGAATACAATATCCCTATTGGCATGTGTCTAACCAGACACTTGCAACAGTTGGAATGCCTGCAAATATTTCTCACCAGGAGAATTCAGGGCATGACTACCTTGTCCCCCACTGATCAACTAAAGGTCCTTTCTCTGTAGCCAGTCTCCAGAGTGGATCTTTGTCTGGTTTACCAGGTTTCCTCAGACTCAGCCCAGATGGATCTGTTGCACATATGCAAACCAAATAGCACTAGAAACACTAGATCCAGGGATCATACCTTCACTTGTGACATAAACAAAACAAGCTGGAGAGACAGATATGTGTCCCAAAGGATCCCTGCACTATGGAATAGGATTACCACCCATAGAAAACAAAACTCATCCCTGACCCTGCTCAAATGAAACCTTGCCAACTGGATGGGAAATCATAAATTTACCTCAGTTTGGCCCCCATGTTCCTTAATGGCAGAGGTCATCAGTAAGAAAAGTATTATGCTACCTAACACTCCCTACAAATCCTCAGTTATCTCCCTTATGGCCAGAAGTCATCAATAAGAAAAGTATTATGCTAACTAACACCCCCTACAAATCCTTAGTTATCTCCCTTGTGTAGATGCCCATGATACTAGGGATCCAAATGGTTTGGGGTGCATGACTAGGCTTGTAAGGGCCATAGTTGTCATTAGCCTATTAACAACCTATGGAGCTATGAAGCTATATTCAGCTGGAGGATCATTAAATCCCATGAATTCCTTCTGTTAGCCACCTGCTACAGCATGACGTTGGTCTTTACTGCCCCTCCCCATTATACTGTACAACATGACGTAGTCTAAGAATGATTAGATTTCCCCATATTGTTTTGCTTCCTTCATCCTTATATTCCTACCCACCTAACATGTACAGTCCAATTAGGCTTCCCTAAGGGAGTTTATAAACTTGCATGCTTTAAATCTCCATCCATGAATTGGGCTACAGGAGTGGTCTTACCAAAGGACATTGGTCATTCTTCATGGGGAGTACACTACCACTCTGTAGTACTACTGTAATGTGACTGCAGTGTTATCTGCGGTACTTAGGTGGCGTTCAAGTTGTTGGCCACAAATGACAATTCAGTCCATGTCATTCAGTCACTGAGTAAGTGTTATGGTGTAGTAGAGATGGTCATTCCTCTGAGATGTAGCAGCCCAGGATTTGATTATAAATAAGGAAATGTTGGGGGCACAGGTGCTGTATGGTGGAAATTGTGGACTCATCATCACATATAGTGTTCTGTTTTCTTGTACTATCAGACTTTAATAGGAAATAATGTTTTGAAATAACATATTAAATTCATGAAAAAAATTAAATTACAGGGATAATGCACATTTTCTGAATTCTTTGTATTGCTCAGGGCTGTAGTATAAGCAAGTCTTTAAATGCTAATTCTCCAAAAGGAAAACTGGTAATGTGAAGTCTGGGATGTGCAGAGAAGGGGTTTAGGTGGAAATGATGATAGAAACACTGGCTATAGATATAATATATCAGTATAGTGTCCTTGGATAAAGTTGGGGATAACATAGTTTAGAACAGGGGTGTCCAACCTTTCCAGTTGCAAGGGCCGCATTGAGTCAACAGAAATGGTCTGGGGGCAAACGGCAGGTGAGGACCAAAAAAAAAAAAAAAAAGGTCTCACATTAACTGAAGAGCAAAAACAAAAAAAAAAAAACAAACACAGGTTTATGCGGACTAATGTGGCTGTATTGTAAGAACACATACAGTACACAATCACAATTTCCCAAGATCTCCCCCGAGAAATTAAGGAAAAGCACCGCAAACTTTCTCCGTACAGCTCAGATGTTATTAAGCGTAAAATCAAGTTCCAGATGCAATTCCCCAACAACCTGTCCTTTTACCATAATGAAATCAAATTCACCATGTCCTCACCCAAGGCTATCTTCCTAAAACTAGTTTATCTAATCAACACATCAGTAATGTGTAACAACTGCACATGAATATGATTATTCCGCTCCTGTTTGCATTTTTCTTTTCTCATAATTAAGTGTAAGTGCAAACATTTAGTGAACTAGTTTATCGTGTTTCGCTGTGTAGAAGTTTTGTCTATCTATAAACTGCTTTTTTCCCTTCTTACTATACAAATAAAATGTACTATTTTTCTAGCCTACAGACTTGCATAGAAAAACTACGTATCTCACTGTGCACATCAACTAGACCAGTAACCGCTGTCCTCTTGCTGCGAAACATAATTGCACCCCTTAAATCTGCTCCTAGAGATGTTACACGTATTGCATATTGCTTTAATCACAGAGTGTTAACCATTTCACTCTCATAGTAATTAACTTTAACATGATGTAATAATCATTTGGTTTCTAACAGTCAAAGACAGGTCTGAAACACATGCACTCCACTCTAGTTTAGCTGGTCTTCCCCAGAGGGTACCTTAATTCTGCAAATAAATGAAATAAAACACACCAATTTAAGAATTTAATAAAAGAAAGGGCAGGTGACAGAACACCTGTTGCAGTGTACAAAAATAGACAGACTTAAGGAAAGGTAGTTCCATCTGTACAAGTATACAGCTCTGCTTTATTTTGTTCCTTCTTTTCACACATTCTTATTTACTTGCTGTAGGTAGGGCACTGCCATGCTCTGTATATACATGGCTATCAGCAGTTAGTTAGCCAAATCAATCATTTTCAGTACATGTAACAATCAGCTATGTATTGGTATCTCAGTGGTCTTTGTTCACTGTGCAACTACTATCTGTAAAAGCAATCAGTTACCCCTTACTTTACAAAATTTGTGTCATGCCTTCTGTGAACCAAAATATCTTACTTAAAACAATGTGAAACCAAAGACACAGAACATTCTGGAGCTATATTTCACCACAACACTACACTGATAGGCAACACCGTACAATGCCTGCCATGCTAAGCACATATGGGTACATGCTCTTGCATGCTTCCAATACTCTCAATGTACAATGCCTGGCATGCTGAGCCCATATAGGTGCATGCTCTTGCACACTTACAATACTCTCACAGTACAATGCCTGCCATGCTGAGTCCATATGGGTGCATGCTCTTGCCCACTTACAATACTCTCACAGTACAATGCCTGCCATGCTGAGTCCATGTGGGTGCATGCTCCTTCATACTTACAATATTCTCACCATACAATGCCTGCCATGCTGAGCCCATATGGGTGCATGTTCTTGCACACTTACAATACTCTCACCATACAATGCCTGCCATGCTGAGCCCATATGGGTGCATGCTCTTGCACACTTACAATACTCTCATAATACAATGCCTGCTATGCTGAGTCCATATGGGTGCATGCTCCTGCACACTTGCAATACTCTCACAGTACAATGCCTGCCATGCTGAGTCCATATGGGTGCATGCTCTTTCAAACTTACAATCTTCTCACCATACAATGCCTGTCATGCTGAACCCCTATGGGTGAATGCTCTTGTACACTTGCAATACTCATTTGTATACACCTTGGCAGACTCATGTCCTCCAGAATCCCTACTTCACTTCTAAGTCTCATACTAAAGCTCATTCGTATGGCATGACTAAGCCAACTCCCTGCCCTCAGGACTGGCAAGCTTGCAACTGATTCTGAATCCCATCCTATCTCGTTATCCTAGTGCCTGGATTGCCAGGTGTTCCTAATTCATTTGTAACATACCCAGGGCCAACACTTTCTTACAGCAGAGCTGGCTGACCATATCCTATTTTTATCAATTATAAATACTCTCCTTAAAGATCTACCCCAACCCTATCTCATCCTTTATTTTGATAGCCACCTTCTCTTGAAAATTGTCACAGAGTACTTTGGAATGTAAATCTCTACAAACTGATTTTAATAAACTCTGTTTTTGCTTTCTAAAAAGCCCTTATAAGTTAAGAGCTCTTATAACCAAATATATAATAAGTTATTATAAGTTAAGAGCTCTTATAACCAAAGTCTGTGTTATGTGGCACTACTCAAAGTCTCTCCATTAACCATGCTCATAATTTTTGATTTTTAGGTAGTGAAGTCCCATTATTTTTCTCACCACTTACAAATACTTTGCAGCCCTCCTTGACCCGACTTTTCTCATTTCGCCATAGTCATAACACTACTAATGGGTCAAATACAAATAAAATTATCATACAACCTCTCCAAATTGCTACTCATCAACTCCTGAAAATGTCCTGATTCTGCATTATTGTTTTGTTCTTTGCTGTACACACAAAATACAAAAGTGTGATTAAACAATTTAACAGATTAAAGAGTGTATATTACTAAATAGTACTGGTGCCCTTCCACTCACATAAAGCCCAACCTAGCTGTAAATAAAGGATCTTTCTCTAAACTAGTCCATGCAGAATTCCCCCATTGATTCACAGTTTTGGTCAGCACTGCATAAATAAGTTTTTAACTAATTTTCCTTACCTAGCTAGTTCTAAGGGAGCAAAATACTTCACTTACCTTTGTTGTAGTGTAGTTGGTGTGTACACAACGAAATAAACTAAAAAAGAATAAATCCTCTCTCTACGCTACGATCTCGCTCCTTCCTGCAGCTTTTCTTTACCAGTAATATAAAAATCGACCGAATGGTGTTTTCGCGCATGTGCATACCAGCGGAAAGACGCTGGTATGAAAAAAACGTAAAAAAAAGAAAGTTGGCGCATGCGCAGAAGAGCAAAACTACGCGGACATGTAAACACACGGAAAAAAAGTGAAATTAAATTTAAATTTAAATTTAAGGGTCGCGGGCCGCATGGAAGAGCTCTGAGGGCCGCATGCGGCCCGCGGGCCGCGGGTTGGACACTCCTGGTTTAGAATATACTGAATGGATGAATAGAATTATTTGTCTTGCCAGGAGATGAGCAAGAACACAGCCATATGTTCATTAGGTGTTGTTTTAATTGTGTGGGTGTTTCTAGATATAGGTCGGACATTCTTTTGTAGCAATTTTGTATGTGAAATTGTGTAAAAAGCCTTTCATAGGTCAAGGAGAACTCCTTCTGTTTTGATTTATAGTGGTTATGAAGTTAAGGAGGGCCATAGTAGTGCTATGGTTAGGTAGAAGCCATGGTGTGCTGGAGACAGCAGATTATTGTCTGAAATGAAGGTGAATTGTTGCATGTGAATACATTTCTCAAGGACATGAGAGTAGAGATAGAATGGCTATTGGCCTGTAGGTGGTAAGATCTGTGGAAGTGCCTCTCTTATATAAGGGTAAGATATAAGATTTTTCTATAGGTTGGGAACATAATGAAGTTGTTAATTAGTATAGAAACTGGGTAGGCCAGAGCATCTCCTTCCATTTTAATGTAGTGTGCTGGTAGGCGATCAGGGGCAGCAGTGATAGGTATAGGTTTTAGAAGTTTTTTTTTATGGTGGAGTTAGAGATGGGTTCTGGTGTGAACTTTTATTGTGGAGTGTTGGTTTAGAAGAAGGTTGTAGGGTAGTGAAGGTTGAGAGATTTAGGACAGAGGTTATCTAGTTGATGATGTATGTACTGAATTGAGACCCCAAGCTATCTGTCTGACCTGACTGAGGTTGGATGACATATCTGGGGTTTAGTGGCTCCCTACTGAAATGTTGGCATTTGATATGCCAGGTAATGACAAGATGAAAAAAAAACACCAAAATCACAAGCCCCCCACACCTCTGAACTATGTCTTAGAGAAAAGAGAATATTCAGAGAAATGATATGTCAGACTTAATGGTTATTAGTCTCTTCTTTGGCCATTGAATCTCCATGTTTCAGGAACTTGATCTAGTATTTTATTTATTTATTTATTGACAGGTTTCCTATGCTTTGTCCCTCTAATTCATAAGTTGTTTATTTTATTTGGACAATCATGTTGCTGAATTTGCTTTGATTCCTTTGGCTCTTTCAGAAGTGTCTACATTTAGAATATCGAGAAAAGTGGTGTTAAATAGGGAGACATTGTTATCTAGTTGAAGGGTAGCTTTGGTTCCAGTTTAATATTTTTAAATTTGAGATGAAGACATCTTTTTAAAAGGAGGCCAGATTGTGAACATGGTTGTAGCAGTGGAATTTGTGAATGTTGTGGTGGTCCCTAATAGTAAAGGTACTGTGGTACTTTAAGTGCATAGTTAGTGAGGTAGATTTCCTGTCAAAATGCTTATTGTAACTAGCTGGAGAGGTAATAAGTTGAGTTAACCCATATAAGTTTATTGCATAATTAGAGTTATTATTGCTTATGGTCTGTCAATATTTAGACCTGCTGTTATGATAATTTCCTGTGGAATATTTGAGGAAGCCTAGGAGAGGAATTCTTCTGCCATATTTATATTTGTATTGTTGCCTGCTAGAATGTAAATTTCTGTTATGCATGGAGACTTGTGATCTGTTTAGTTTTAAATGGGACTTGAGGATTTTAGCATTTTTTTTCTGTGGGTTTTGAGAGATGAAGAGTTAAGTTAGGGAAATTGTTAATATATAGCAATACTGCCTGCTTTTTTGGTTCTATCCATCCTTCGAACATTGTATCCCAGAGGTAGGAATTTCTTTTAATTTATGTTTTAATTTAGCCAAGCTGCAGTAGCTAAAATGAAATCTGGTGTATGGGATGCTATCCATGCATGGAAGTCTGCTAGTTTATTGTTAATGCTTATTTATATTAAAAAAGATGATTTAGTTTGATAGTTGAGCTAACAGGAGCAAGATTGTGAGTTAAAAACTGTGGCATAAGGTCCATTTCCAAGGAATACACAACCATATTAATGATATCTTAATTGTACCAAGCAAGTTGTTGTGTCTTTCGGCTTTTCCCGGTTAGGGGTCGCCACAGCGGAACTCCGGTCCGCTAATGATTGGCAGTTAATTTTTATGTACCGAGTTGCCAGCCCTGATGCACAACCTTCAATGAAGGTACGCCCATTCACGCATGTCTCCACGCAGAAGATGCTCTAACTGAGAGTCGGACCCCAAGCAAGTAGCCCCCCTAAATTAAAATGAAAAGGTGGAAGTAAGATAACTATCCAAATGTGAATACAGCACCATACAAATGATAACTTACCTGTACCAAACATGTAATCCCTCGTAATAAAAATTAAGAGAGGTAAGGTCAATTTCCAAAAGAAAATAGGAGAATAGTGCCCCGACATAATTAAATGATGAGATGGTTATAAGGCCCATTTTCAAATAAAATATGCCACCAAACTGGTGAGATCTTAGTTTTACCAAGCATATAACTCCTGCAATTAAAACAAAGAGCTGGAAATAAGATCAATTTCCAAATGAGAATAATGCAGCACCATACCTGTGATAGCTTACTTAGGATTGTTTGTAAGCTTCTGAACCCCCCTCCCAAGCCTTTCTGTGTTGGAGGGAAGCCTTCTAGCTTATCAGTGGGAGTGGTAAGCACTAGGTAGCCTATCTACCACAAGAGGAGTGGTTTCTGGTCCAGAAATTGTAGTTTATTGGCCGTTTGGGCAGTTTTTCCATCTCTTTCAACGTTCTGGTCTAAAAGCCCACGTTTGTGCTTTTCCCACCTTTCCTGTAACTAGTCTAGTCCAGATACAGATTTGCTGTATCCAGGACTGTATGTAAGCTTCTGAGCCCCCCAAGCCTTTCTGTGTAGGAGGGAAGCCTTCTAGCTTATCAGTGGGAGTGGTAAGCACTAGGTAGCCTATCTACCACAAGAAGAGTAGTTTCTGGTCCAGAAATTGTAGTTTATCGGCCGTTTGGGCAGTTGTTTCATCTCTTTCAACTTTCTGGTTTAAAAGCCCACATTTGCGCTTGTTTCCTACCTTTCCTGTAACTATACTAGTCCAGATGCAGATTTGCTGTATCCAGGACTGTTTGTAAGCTTCTGAGCAGTGCCAAAGTCTGCTCTTCAATTTTTCCCTTAGATCTGCTAGTTCTCTTCTCTCCTTCACTTTTACTAGCTTATTAGTCTAGCACTTTACCAGACTTCTTGTAGCAATTATTGTAGCATTTGCTTGTAAGGTGCCAGGATCCACCACATAAAGCACACACTGAGGTCTCTCAGCAACAGGTACAAATATGACTCTGTCATTGTACATGTGGGTGTGAATGACCTGAGATGTACCCCCCTGGACTACACGAAAAGAGACATGGAGGACCTACCAGATTATGTAGCCCAGTAGGATATGACCCTAGCTCTGAGCCGCATCCTACCATCACCCAGAATGATACCACAGTACAAGCAGAAAAATGATTGATTTCAACAATTGGCTAAGTTTCTGGTGTCATTCTAAGAGGATCCAGTATCTGTCTGCCTGGGATATGACATGATTGACAGACCTTGATATTTTGCTAGAGATGGCTTGCATCTGTCACCCCTGTGCTTCTGGATACTTAGTGCCTTTTTTAGGAGGTGTTCCAAAGACCAAATTACCACCATAACAGCTACAAACAAATGCAATCTGAGGGTCATGCTGCTCAATGCTAGAAGTCCAAATCTCAAAATGCACTCACTGGAAGTACTCCTTAAAATGGAGAATATTGAAATTTGTGCTGTAACAGACCTGATTCAAGGGAGCAGAAAGCATCCCTGCACTACCAGGCTACAACTCATTCCACACCTTTCAGCCCCGGAACTTGGACCGAAGCTCCAAAGGTGGTGGTGTTTCCATATTCATAAAGGATGCACACACCTCCAGACTGGTAGCCCAACATAACCCATCTGAGATACTTCAGGTGCACCTAACATTGGGTAAGACAGCAATTCAAGTTGTAGCCTGTTATAGGTCCCCAACCATGTCCCAAGACTCACACTCCACATTCCTAAGCCCCCTGGAGAATATTAGGGTCCAACCTGACACTCTCATACTGGGTGACTTCAACTACCCCTCCATTAACTGGGAAAACTACTCATGTACCAATATATTTGCCCAACGTTTCCTGGAATTCATTAATTCCAATGCCCTGGACCAGCTCGTTCTTATCTCCACTAGAGGTAGCAACATCCTTGACCTGGTCATTACTAACATGGGCGACATTTGCTCTACAACAATAGTTAACTCCTCCCTGGTTAGATCCGACCAAAAACTAATCACCTTGGAACCCCCCCCCCCACCCCCCTTGCATAAGTAACCACCATGAAAAACTTCTCCAAAGCTAATTTTGGGCTCCTAAAAACAGAGGTGGCTAACTTCACAGCACCCATGCAAATGGAGAATAGTTGCATGACCACCAAACCATACACCAATGCACTGTACAAACACGTACATAAATGCATGGATCTCACCACACCTAATAGAACCAAGACGCTCTCCTCCAAAAAAAGGAAAACATCTAGTGGTCCCCTGCCATAAACAAACTCTACAACAGGAGGAAACTGATGCAGAATAAGGTGAAGTCCCAAGACTGGAAAAACTCCCTTATCAGCCTCAACAAAAAGTTGAGATCCCTCATCAAATCCTCTAAAGCTAGCTATGAAGACAACCACAAGGCCTTCTATAGTTATGTAAAGAATCTCCACGACAATACCCAGATTTGTTCTGAGCTACTGCACAATGCTACCTCCTATACCAAGCCAACAGATATTGCCAATATACTGGCCAACAGATTCAGTGCCAACTTTACCCCTCTCCCCTCCCAAAGGACCAATAGCAATACTAGTAGATTGCCAGGCACCCAGTATTACTGCTGCACAGGTTAAAACAGCACTGTTCAAGGCCAAGAACACAGCGTCTATGGGACCTGACAATATCCCTGGCTGTGTTCTACATGAACTACAGAGTGAACTGGCACCTCACCTGTGTGCCCTGTTCAGTCACAACTTCACCTCAGGCTTTGTCCCTACCGAATGGCACACTGCTGCAGTCATCCCTGTCCACAAAGGAGGAGTGACTAGAGACCCTGGGAACTATCGCCCCATTAGCCTGATGAGTATGATATGCAAAGCTATGGAACGCATCATCATAGGGATTATAGGGAATCTCCCAACTCTGGATCCCACACAGTTTGGTTTTAAGTCAGATTGCCGACCAGTCACGAGTGGAGTCTCACAGGGTTTGGTCCAGGGTCCTCTCCTGATTCATATCTACTTCTCTGAAGTCCAGGCCAACACGAAAGGATTCTGGCTGACAAAGTTGGCAGATGATTGCAAGTTGGAAGCTATTATTAACTCCCCAAGTGATGTTGACATCCTATAGAATGGCCTCACTGAGACCAACGACTGGTGTCAGAACCATGGCCTTAAGCTCAATGCCAAAAAATGTGTCATTACCCCCTTTGGAAAAATCCTGTTCCCATAAATTACCACATCGATGGTAGTCCACTGAACACAGAAGGCTTTATAAGAGATCTGGGAACACAGGTTGACAGCAACCTCTCTTTTGACCACCACATTATCACTGTGGTCAGAAAGTCCTTCTATGTGGCACATCTTATTACTAAGGGTTTTGCATCCAGGAAGAAAGAGGTCATTGTCTCCCTCTACTCTTCCCTCATTGACATGTACCTCACTAGACACCTTAAACAACTGGAGATGCTGCAAAAGTACCTCACAAAGAGGATCCTAGGCCTTAAACACTTGTCTTATATGGACAGACTCAAAAAACTCCAACTATTCTCTGTCTCATTTCATCTACTTAGAGGCGATCTCTGCTTGACTTATAAAGCCATGTCTGACCCAGCTCTGTTAGAAATGCTACATCTAAAGAAATCCCAATCCCTCTGCACCACGTGCTCCAGAGACCTGAACCTCATTACCACAATCGACAGAACGTGTTGAAGGGACAGGTTCATAACCCAGAGACTGCCCATACTATGTAATAGACTTCCCATACATGTCAAATAGAGCACCTCACTGGCCCTCTTCAAGAGAAATCTTGACGAGTGGATGGGAAATAGAAATTTCATCCCATGGATCACTCCAGTGGCTGTACTGGAGAGCGGTACTGGGAACTACAGTTGGGTGGCACAATCCCCTACACACCTATAAACATATGAACAACATAAAAGACTGAACCACAATACCTCACCATCAAAATTAATGTATAGGCTGCTGTATTTCCATGCTAAATGCATCAGGAGTGCTTCCTAGAAAGGCAAACTGTCAACTAATTATCTTAGGTAGGACATCTCACACTAAACATTAATGCATAATTATGTAATAGTAAAACTAATATGTGAGTATGAAACTCCTCCTCTGCAGAGGTAAGGTGCTTTACTTACCCATAATGCTGTGCAGATATATGTTCAGTACCAACCATGGCATCCTTTTTTGTGTGTGATCACAGAATATATAACCTTCATTTTTTTTTTTGCTTTTTTTGTTTTTTTTTTTTTTTTGCTAAATGACTCGCACCTTTAAGATAAGAAGTATAACAGGAGATGAAATTAATTGTAAAACAAAATGCTTCTGAATTTCTATGAACCTATAACTGTGCCCTGTCCTTTGTAGTTTGTTTCTTGGGTTGCCTATGTCTGATGCACAATGTAAGCCAATGTCTGCATGAGTAGCACAGTCTGGTTGTGGATTTGCATGCATCATATTTACTTTAGTATATATGCTTTACTATGGCCCATAGCTATGTGCCAGTCACTGCCTGTTGGCCAGTACCATGGTGTACTGTACCGACTTCTGCCTTGCACAGTCATCCCCTACTGCTTGATACTTTACTGACTCCTCATTTAGCTTACCCTCCACTGAATTTTGTGGTAGCAGATGTTTCGTCTGCATAGACCCTCCCTGCTGCAACTTTTACCTCAATACTGAGCTGTGCAACATTGTACATACTAAAAATATCTTTGCACAAGTAGGACACCACCAGATATACACAGGCAGCAAAACCATGTCTTTAGCAGCCCAAATACACATTTCATGATGACCTGGGTTTATGACAAGACATAGATGTATCCATTGTCTATTATACTCTGTGGATTTCTGATAGGTGTCATCAACCAAGGGTCTAGGACATATCCAGCATCACAAACAAGATACCCCTCGGGAAATTCACTCCTCACAAACCATTGGCATAAATTACACATGTGCCATGTGTAGGTGTCATAGTGGCTGCCTGGGTGGCCTGCAGGCACATTGTAGATATTACCCTTGCACTACAGACCACCTAGCAGTTGATGGAATGGTAGTCTTTACAGTCCACATAACATCTTCCTAGCTCACCAGGTAGGGTCTTTATTTCTATATGGCTGCAATATATCACCCACAGTACCTCAGGGTAAATGGGCTGTATCATAAAAGTCTCACATGGTGGTGTCTCTCTCCTCTATGGTACAAGGACACCACATGCTGTAGCAAGGCATTGAGAAACTGGTGCTGTATCCTTTTGGCACATGCTTCAGATACACCTAATGTGTCCCCTGAAGGATGCTGAAATGAGCTTGTAGTTAGTATTCTTAATGCTACACATATTTTACTAATCACTCCCATTGCCTGCAGATGAGGCTGGCACATATCAGCCAGCTCCTGTTCAGTGACATTCTTCACATGGTGCCACTCTGTAATGTTGTTGCATGAAGGCCATGAAATGTTAAGCATGCTCAGATGACAATGTGCCCTCAAGGTGACAATTCACAACACTGCATTTACTAGCAGCAGTAAGAGCAATATGTTTGTACACATTTGCTTAAGCTGAGAAATTCCCTGACATATTTACTCTACTCTCTTGTATTGATCCCAGGATTTTATGGCAGTTGAACTCACTGGTAACAACTCTTCACATTGCTGATTTTACATGTTTCTGAATCAAATCTTGTGTATGGCTGCTCATCATGCACAGTTACCATCACAATGTGGCAAATTATTTTGAATCCCAGAGTACATACTGAGATAAAATCAGGCTTGTATATATTTTAAAAAGTCACCTTTCTCATCTTAGAAAATATTCCAAGGAGTGTGACAGGTGTTGACTGGGAGAACAGGTGACAGTTTAGAGAACTGATTTGAGAAGTTTGACAATACAGGAAGAACAGCTGGTTTGAATTATTTTATCTCAATAGATAGTGTTTTAAAATTGAGACCACCTAAATTGTGAGTTTTTATTTATTTATTTATTTACATTTGTTAACTGTGAAAGTCTGACTGGGCACAAAAATAGCCCATTTTCAGCTTAGGCCCGGGGAGAAAATCTCCATAAAATACAAACAATACAACAGTTCAAAAATGCAACAGTTCAAAAATGCAATATAGCCAAGCATATGGCTCCATAAAGTACATCAATAAAAAATACAAATAAGATGCAAAGTGATTGGAGTTCTATTATCATTAGAATATCAGCTGTAAGATTAATAAGGGGTACATATAGTAGAAAGTAGGGAAAAAGAATAAAGGTTGTATTTGACTAGGATTTACAATAATAAACAAAATGAGTAACAAAAGAAAATCTAAGTGTTGCCAAGGAGGTAAAGTAGAGACAGATGACAGAGTGAAGGAGGAAGGAGGGTGGGTGAGTGAGTACGTTAGGTGAGGAGTAATAGGTGATTTACAAGAGAAAAGGGAAGAAAAATATATCTATATGCCAGCTGGCAGGATTAGTGCAGGAATAAAGCCAGGAGTTATTAAAGTGTTCCCTCAATAGTTGTTTGAAATTGTTCGTGCTGCTGGTGTTGAGTATACTTTGAGGTATGTTGTTCCAGGCTTTGGCTATCTTGTATGAGCAAAGGGAATCTCCATAGCAGTTGTTTGGCTTACTGACTTTCAGAAGTAATTTATTAGATGATCTTAATGTTCTGCTGCTGGAGTAGGGTACTACTACTAGGTTGCTAATGGATGGACAGTTATTTTGGTGATATAGAATGGAGTCTGTAAGAAGTAGTTGATTAAAGGTTAAAAGGTTGGGAAGTACAAGCCAGTTAAGTTGGTGTAGTGTTTTACAGCGATGCATTCTAGTGGGTTGGTTGGTAGCAAATTTGGCTATTTTATGATAGCTAGATTCTAGTTTGTTTAGGTCACATTTTCTTAGGCTTGTGAGAATAGGGGAGGCATATAAGAGAGTGGATAGAAGGTGAGTTCTACAGATGGCAAGTTTGGTGGAATCAGTTAAAAATGGTTTTATTCTATATAGGGAACCTAGCTTGAAGTGGACTTTCTTGATAACTAAGGCTAGGTGTTTTTCAGTTTTGAGATCCTTGTCTGTGTTGAACCCTAGTAGTTTTGTATGGTCTATAGATTTGATGATGGTCTTGTTTGAAGAACAAATGGAGAAGGTAGTAGGGTCAATAGCTTTTTTGTTACTGGAGAAGAGTATAAATTTTGTTTTAAAAGGGTTGAGAATCAGATATGTGTCAGAAAGAAACTTTTCTATATCCAGAAAGGATTGATGGGTTTTGTTAAGAAGAGTAGACAGGGAAGGAGCAGAGCATACAAAGGTGGAATCATCAGCATATTGAACTAATGAAGCATGCTGGGTAGCAGTGTAGAAACAATTTGTGAAAATGGTGAAAAGTAGCAGACCAAGAATAGACCCTTGGAGTACACTGGTAGAGAAAGGTACAGGAGGCGAGAGATCCTTTGGCCATTTAACTGACTCCTGTTGGTTGGTTAAGTAACTAATAAACCAGGTAAGGGTGGAATGGGAGAGGATAAGGGAGGTTAGTTCATTAACAAATTTTTGATGGGAGATTGTATCAAAGGCCTTGGACACGTTGAAGAATATGGAGGAGGTGAGTAGGCCATTGTTGCTGTGTTGGTTGATGGTATTAATGACACTAATGAGAGCAGTAGTTGTACTATGTTTAGGTTGGAAACCATGTTGGGGAGTGGATATTAGATTGTTTTTTTGAGATAGTTAGGTAGTTGTGTCTGGATGCATTTTTTCCAGAATTTTCGCTATAGGGGAGAGAATGGCGATGGGTCTGTAGCTTGATTGTTCTGTGGAGGTGCCACCTTTATGCAGAGGGATAATATTGGACACTTTCCATAGGGTAGACACATATTGTTCTGTGACAGACCAATTAATAATGATGGATATGGGATAAGCAATAGCATCTGCAGCAAGTTTAAGGTACTCGTTGGGCAAAAAGTTAGCACAGGGAAGGAGTTTTTAAGTTTAGATTGTAGTTTTCTTATGAGATTAGTTTGTATTGGTTGAATGTGAAAGTCAGAGTCTGTTTCTAAATTGGTGGGAATGGATATTTCTGAGTTTTTGTAATTATTTATAAGTGATTTAACAGAGTTGATAAAATGGTTGTTAAATTGGGTGGCTATATTTTCAGAGGAGTTAGGAGTTGTTAGATTTGGAGTAGTGATTAAACCAGGTTTGAGCAGTTGGTTTACTGATTCCCAGAATTTTTTAGGGTTATTTTAGTGCCTTTTTTAAATTGTGGTATAATAAAGCTTTGTGTCATGTTTAGCTAGTTTTTTGCTAGTTTACAGAGTTGCTGGTAGTTTTGGAGGGAGGATATGTTTTTTAGGAGCTTGTGGTTGTGCCAAGCTTTGCATCTCTGCTTGAGTAATTTTTTGTGGCAGGAGAAAGCCAGGGAATGAGTCTAGAGTTTATGCATCTTCTCCTTAGGTGGGCAAGCCTATTTAGGATGCTGAGAAAGTTATCATTCAAGTACTGGACTGCTAGGTCAAGGTGGTGGTGTTTAAGGTGGGACCACTTTACTTGTTTAAGGATTGTGATAAAAGTTTCAGGAGAAAATTTGATTGTGTTGCTGACTAACTTATAAACAATTTCTCTGGGAGGCAGGCATGCTGTTTTAGTAGAAAGGTAGGTAGGTGATCACTCAGGGTGTCAGGAAGACATCCTGCATGATAAGAGTTTGTGCTGTTATTAGTAAGGGCCCAGTCTAGAATGGATTGTTTGTTATTGTGTTTGTTGATCCTAGTTGGTTTAAGAATTAGCTGAGTAAAGTCATGGAAGTTTATATAGTTTGAGGGATTGTCTGAGGAAAAAGTATCTCAGTCTAGGTTGAAATCCTCCATTATAACTGTTTCTTGTCTTAGTGTTGTACAACACCAACTTATGAAGTCTTCGATAATAGATGGGTTTTCATATTTATTTATTTTTATCCTTGTATTTTTATGTTTTGACATGTGATTTTATTATGTCACATCATCGATAACATTATTTTCATGAAATTGAGTTTTCCTATAAATTTGGTTTGTTCACCAGTTCTCACGTCTTCTAATAAAGTCCACGGTAGAGGATTAAAGCTTTAAATAAATTTCACTAAACATTTTCTGTGAATGATTATTGGTGGCTTGTTTTTCAGTTTAGCTATCTTTTCCTTTAGTAGTCCATGCACCTACACTTTATTTATTTATTTTTTCATTTTTTTTTTGTACTTAGAAATGTGATTTTTTTTTCTCAGTTGTGATTTGTAATGTGATGCCTCATGGCCTGGGAGGTATCGGAAAATAGTTCTTTGACCAGTGTACTACCCTGGTTAACAAATGATAGTTTGCTAATCCCCTTATGCCCTCACATATGTTTGATACAAGACTCCTTGTAAATGGTAGACAAAAACACGTTTGCCTAGAAAACAAGGAATAACAAGTGTTAAAGCACTGTGTGGCTTTTAGGATGTTTTGCTAATAGCAAGGCTCATGTGCAGAGGTTTAACTATCAGTTGAACATTTCCTATGTACCTTTTAAATTGTTGTTCTAAGTAGAAGTGTATTATTTTATTTTACATGTCTTACAAACATAATCAAATAAGGGAATGATATTATGATTTAGCAGTGCTAGAAGCACTTAGGCTGCTTCTACTACAATAATTTATAAATGTTCTGTTTTTCACTCTTTTGCAATTATTTTCAGTCTATACCTAGAACTGGCAACACCAATAAGGTATATTGGCTCTGCTAGTATAATGACATACCCATTTCCAAAAGACACCGTTGGCTGTAATATCACTGCAGATTGGAAGTGCATTCGATATATTCATGTTGTTGCAGGCAGAGTGCAGTCAGACATTTCTGTTTTGTATTTAAACCTCATATTGTTGCCTTTCCACATACCTAACATTTAAAAAATATATTCAGTACATCTGTTTATAATTAATAAAGACCACCATTGAGCTTTTAACACTTCAGTAGTAAAAAATAAAACTTTAGGAGGGGCATTCCTATCATGAATTATGTTGTGTGGAGATCTGTGCAGCAGATATTATGTTAGGCAATTTCATACTTTTGGACTTTATTAATATATACACATTGTCAAATAATTCTGGAAAGCATTTTTGAATTCCAAAGATTTCTAATAATTTAAAAAGATATTCCATCCTAGGGAATGAAATGATTTCTTTATGCTTAAACTAATGATTGATCAACTAAAATTTTAACTGTTGTACAACCAATTAAGGCTAATATTCACTTTATATTTTTGCACGTCTGCCTTGTGATTATATATTGAGTTTTTTCATCTCATCAGTTAAGCATAGTAATTTGGTTTCAATCTATATTCTATAATAATGAACATAAAGTCCTTATAAACTACATTGACTAATGATATAGATCTGCATGACAAGGGTAGACTTTAACCTTTGTTTTGTTTTAATATTGGATTAATTGGAGTATATTTCCCCGAAGGTGGTATTATTGTATGGCTTTGTATACATAAGAACATTTTTTGTAATTAAAATTATAACCTTCTGAAGAAGATAATCTATAGATAAAAACAACAATTGTGTTACAATGGAACTAGTACACAACTAAAAAAAAAAAGCTCAGAATCTACCAGGAAATTAATAATTTTTTAATGAACACAGATGTCTTCAGAACTAAGACATGTTACAGACAATTCCAACTTTTAAATCAGAAATGTTCCCTTTGATTAGTTAAAAGCCAATCAGATTTATTTCTGATTCCATCATTAACAGACATCTGATGCTTATGTTTTTATTCAAGCTTGGGGGTATAGTGGCACCTAATTTTATTTGCCACATTGACACTTTTTTCTTTTCCAACAAAGACTTCAAGTCATTCCCAATTAAGACTTCTTCAACATTATCTATTACAAAGAATATATATTTTTAAATTCTTACAAAATGACATGTGTTTATATAAAGCATTAAAACATTTTTATGACATTCATATGTTCTAAAATTTGTGGATTTTAGAAATAATCCCATTGTTGTTGTTGTTTTATTATCCTTAGGGTTTTTAATTTGTTCTTGAATTTCAACTGTATTACTTTTAATTTACCCATGTCTATATTTTATTTTATTTTAGCCATTTTCTTATTCTATTCTTTTCTTTTCTTTCTGTACCAGGATGAAATTTTCTCATATAAAAAAGCTTTAAGCATATACATAAGATGGCCTCACATTCTTCATCAATATCATTAAATGTATCAATACATATCTGCATACTGAGATCACAAGAATAACTTTTAAGTCTTGCATAATAACACATTTTCTTACTGTTTTGACAGAGGCAGAATACATCCTTTACCTTGTAACAGTGGCATCATTTTGCATACTATATAATTAAAATCAGCCGCTAATATTAGACAACATTTTAGATTATCCAGTTGTATCCAAACTTATCCTTAACCAATTTGTCTCCAATTCCCACTAACCAATGCATCTTCGCTATAGTAATGAATCTGTTTTTTACTTCTATTACGCCATTGTAAACATTCCTTTGGGGTCACTATATGTAAAGAATGATTTTATGCATAACAGCACAACCTTTCTATAAAAGAGCAGTACCTCTTCTTTTTCATTAAAAGAAGAATTAACAAATACTCCATAGTTCCCATTTCCAAATGTGTGAGTACCCACCTTAGCTAAATGCATCAATTGTAAAAATGCTACCTTAAGTTAAGATATACATTAATATTCAAAGACAGAACTAATAGTTTAGTCATTGTCGTTATAACTATCTGCTTCTCATTTTTTTCCTTACTGTATGATAAATACTGCAAACTGAGATTAATAAAGGCTGCATATGGAATGATCTATACAGCAAATTATTTACTGAATAATGCCAACTTTCCTAAGACTCACCAACCTAAGGATTCAGATATATTCACCGCTTGTGCTAATTGCCCAGTGTGGGCAGGTCAGTTAGTGCAACAGTGAAAAATGTGATTCAAAGACAAGTGTGGCTGCACTGAAAAAAAACTCATTATCATTGCAGTGCTATGTTTCTGAATCAAATACTAGTTGCTATTAGATCTGACCGTGCTAATGGTCTTCCTAGCAGCCTATGCAGCACTTTAGCATGGGCATCCCCTAAACACACACATACTCTTGAGACATTCCCATGCACATCTTTGTATCTACTCATCAGCAAACAAGGCCCTTACACTTGTTCACACTCACAGAAACATTCCATCATCTATCCACATGCAAAATCCAATTCACTCTCACTGTATGGGTTGTTTGTGTGTGTGTTTGTGTGTGTCTGTGTGTGTGAGAGAGATACTCTCATGGTGTCTGTGCAGATGTGTGTTATGTACTGAAAAATGTGTTCATGTTTGTACGTGCCTGGGCAACAGTTATGTGTGGGTTGTTTTGGGAGCACATTAAGTGCCTGAGTCAGAGACATGCAAATAAGTTGCTAATGACCTCTTGCTGTTTTTTTGTTGCTTGTTATTGCTGTGGTCCCCCTAGAGTTCAGCAGTCTAGCACTAGCAGAGCCATGATGATAATTTCTCAAAATATCCAACATGTACAAAAATGCCCTTTTTTCAACTATTTAGAATAAAGACTCATCTTGGTATGTCATTTAGTCATATTATTAATATTGTAGGCCAATACAGCATGATAGAGTCATAACGTCAATCAAATAGAAATCAAACCTAACAGGAAAATGGTGCAATAGTGTTAAGAATAAAGCTACTTACATTTTTTGCAGATGTCTGAAGCTGGTTGAGAAGGTTGGCAGAATAAAATATATTGTAGTCTTGAACACAAGCATAAAGATGCTCACTGAAGATGCAGGACATTTTATATTAAAGCTTCATTGCAGTAAATAGAATTAAAACATAATGTCACATGGTGATTCTAATAGTTATCAGAAAAACACCACAAACTATACTGTGGTGTGGGAAGCAATATTTTTTTGTACTTGTGAAGCTACCTTCAGAAGTAATACATATGTATGGTATATTGGAAAAATACACTATAATGGATTAATGTGCAACAATAAAGTATAAACTCCTCCCACACTCAAAATGCACTGTTATTAAGTATGCAAGCATTAGTCAGATAATATGTCCCATGGATGAAGTTAAATGTGACATCACTTGAAGGAAGTACTTTAAAAATCTAGCAACATGAAAATGCTTAATTAAAGTATTGGGTGAGTTTAATAAAATGTGTAATAGAACACTGGAGACATTCCTTTTCTAAAAGCACTGTTAATTGCTTATTTGAAAATGATGTGAAAAAATGAATAACTCCTCTTTTGACATATAGTATTCACAACTGACAGTTTAAAAAACAAAAAAAAAATGTAACATAAAACCAGTGTAACATTCTGCAGCATTACAGCATTGTGTCATAGAAACAATGTTACTTCCACTCACTAATGTAGATTTTCCTACATAATGTTCATGTATATAGTGGTGCTCTACCCCTAGTTATAGTCAACTAAAGTATAAATGAAAGAGATCAAGAGATCAGAGAAGGATGTTATTACCAAAAATGAAAAAAAAAACAGTACAGGAATAAGACACGGACAGAAATGAGTGGTCCTTCTGCTATTTCAATGGCAGAATAAAACCAGACTTCATATGCTTCTCACTCACCAACAGACTTGACAAATAATGAGATTTTCTTTAGAGGAGATTCTATGCTTAGGCCTTCTATTCTAGCACAACTAGTACAGACAAATGATAGTGTCCTCCAAAAGACAATCATTACTGAAAATGATTATCCCTTTTTTACTTGAAGGTGTGTTGGTTTAAAAAAAATCCCCAATAAAAAAGTTGTGTCAGCATCATGTTCCGAGTGTTCCCCTAGATAAAAAGAAGCACGAACATATTTGAAGTATTTAGCAATTTCATCACTCTTCCCCATCCTAGTATCTTATTCCCATCATGTTATCACTGAGCATGCTCCTTACTACATATTCCTTCCTCAGTGAACTCTTATCTTCCGTCCTCGTACATAAACCAATCTATTTCTTTTGCTATGACTATAATTACTTCCTCATGTACTTATCCTCCATAATTTCTCCTACTTCCCTGTCCTTCATAATTTCTCCTACTTCCCTGTGTTATACACCTTTCATAACCTTTTTATACACCTTTCATAACCTTTTTATATCATTTCAAAGGCACATTCGTACAAATTATACTAATATTGAATGATCCATCTCTTTCCCTTGGTCATAATACTGTATTTTACCTTATTAAACCCAGTACTCAAAATCTGTATATTTTTAGTTCTGTATAACTTAAGCTGATGAAGAAATTCTTATTTACTTTACATATTGCATGTATCTTTTTTGTATTGTCTTGATTTTATCTAGTTTAAAAGTGGAGCTTTTCTCCCCGGGCCTCTACTGAAAATGGATATGTATCCAGTTAGACAAGCCCAGTGAACAAATGTAAAATAAAAATAAAAATAAAATGTATTCATTTTCTGGTACCTGATTTATCCTAGTCAGAGTTCTGAGGGAGCTGGAGTCCATACTGGCAACCAACTGGCATAAGGCAAGAAACTAATCCTTGGTCAGATGCTGGTCAGTTACAGAACATCAGTGGAAGAGCTATGAATTTATTTCAATGCATATTCTTTCAGAACTTGGTTTAATGAGGGAACCAGGAAAATCTAACTATCAGTACTGTAAAGACAATGGGCCGGATTCACGAAACCTCCGTGTAAGACTTAATATGCTGCAGTTGAATGGTATGATGTCAGCATGCCATGCATATTCATGAGGGCATGCTGAATCATACCCAAGTCTAACATGGTCCATGTAGAAAAGTAGGAGATGTGTCCGATTGCCGAGTACAGCAAAAGGACACACCCCCAGAAGAGTCAGAGTCCTGAAAGTAAACACCCACGAGCGAGTCCGCTGAAATGTCAAGGAACACAAAACCATACATCCCCACAGACTAAACCCTACTGAAAATATGTAAAATGTAAAAATAGCAGTTTCCTTTTTTTTTTTAATTTCCAAAATGTTTGCCCGCATATGCGTGGGTATGCCCTTCGCTCAACCACAGTTAGCAGATATGACATTGAAAAGGATATAAGATCTACATATGCAAATTAAGCAAAGTAGCAATAGCGTAGTGGTACAGACATTGCCCAAAGAATAGCTAGTCACGGTTCGAGCCCCACAACATCCCCCTCCATTTTTCTTTAAATAAGTATGAAACAATTCCCTGATATATATAAATTTAATTTAAGTAAAATGTAATGAAATGGCCCATGTATTTCTGAACAAAACCTATATTATGTATATATAAAAAGGATCATAATTGCCCGTAGCTGAGCAGCGCTTTAACAAGCTTAATATGAGTGCCCGTAGCTGAGCAGCACTTTAACAAGCTTAATATGAGTACCCATAGCTGGGCAGTGCTTTACCCAGCTTAATATGAGTGCTTATGGCTAAATAACGCGTTACCCAGCGTAAGCCGTTTGCGCAGAGCTGCGCAGCGTGCCAACCAGCTTACCATCGGGCAATGTTGGGCAAGCTGTAGCAAAGTCACCTTTACACACAGACACACCTACTAGCCTATCTAGACAGTAGTAAAATAAAAAAGCAATGGCAAGGATTGAACCCAGGATAGTGTGCACCATAGTCAAAGTACTGAACCACTAAGTCATGACAGTTGTACTGAGAAATACAGTATTACCATACATATAGGAATGAATGAAAATATAACCATGACAAAGCAGGTTTGCTGTAAGAACAAAAACGGATGCAAGACTCCTGGCGGACGCTTTTAATACTTTAAGTGCGGTAATTACAGTACACTTTTCGTTGGTACCAAACCAACTTCTTCAGAAGATTAAAAATTGAAAATCAAACATCTGTTACACAGTTACTTAAGCAATTTATACACACACATATTAAAAACCTGAACACACCCACTTAATTCGGTTGGTAGTTGGTGTGTGCAGTACCAATTTCCTGTAAACAATTGTGTAAAACGTTAAAGTCACCCTACCTAAACGGGTTCCACTCTTCGTACCTAAAGTACAAGTGTATCTTTATAATAAATACCCTACCTTGACACTTTTAAGTGTCTTGTAAAGAATGTAAAAACTTAAAAAATGAAAATGATAAAAATAACAAATAAGAATTACACGTAAAAATGGATGGAGGCATGGGATCACAGTAATGACAAACAGTGATTACAACAACAGAATGCAGAGTATTTTATGTGGTGACACATACTCAAGGTCATCCCTTAATGAAATGAACACAGCCCAAATTAGGGTTAAGACATTCATTGAGGAGTTATACATCGAGGGTAGGATTGATTCTGAGGACTAGTGAACAGGTCCATCGCCACCATGCGGACCTGGAGCGACGAAAGGAGGATCAACTGAACCGATGGATCCAGGAGGCCCGCCAAATGCCCAATGCCCCACTACTAAGTATCCATGTAATTAAGTATGTAAGAAATGCTATCCTAGCCTATAGTATGGATAGGTATGTTACAATATTCCTTCATTTATATTACAGCTGCAGGTGTTCGTTCCGCGAATCGGCAAGCCTATGCTGATAGGCTGTTGAGGTTGCGCCACCAGGCAGGTTAGTAATTATTCTGCTGGTATTGCTAGAGAATATAATTGGGACAGCTTGTAAAAGAGTTCAGTGTTGTAACCCTGTAATAAAGGTCAAATAAGCCTAGAAGAAAGATTCTGCTAGTATTGTAAGATTAGATAAGTGATGCAGCCTGGAAAAGAGTATTGCAATCCAGTAATAAAGATTAAACAAGTCTCAAATACAGTTCCCACCTGTATTGTAATATCAGATAACTGCTTCAGCCTGAAAATGAGTGTTGTAATCAATCAACAAAGGATAGACAACTGTCGAATACATCCTTGTAAATTTTGTCATATGAAATAAGTGAGTCAACAGGAAAGGATTGTTGTAACCCAGTAATAAATGTTAATAAAGCCTAGAATTAAGTACCATCCTAAAATGTAAATATAAAATAAGTGAGAGAGTGTGAGAAAGAGAATTTGAAGCTACCAAGAAAGCTGTAATAAATCTGGAATAAAGGTATACTGCATTCACTACATAATGAAATGAATGAGACAGCCACAACCAAAGAGTGAAATGTCTTTAATAAAGTACAGAACCTGGACTGTGTCTGACCCACAATTTGTATATGTTGCTGTACCCTTGCATTATGGAGATAGTATGGTTGTATGAAATGCTGAACATCCACAGTTGTCTAGACCCAAATAAATCAAATGTAGCAGGATGCTTTACCTGAACACAGCCAGATATGAACATATATGAATAAAAATGGAATGTATATTAATGTAGCAGTAACATCCACGTCACCAACATTCCTAAGGTTACATACAGGAAACTGTACTAATACATGTATGGGGATATATATCTGCATCTACTAGGAATGTACAATATATGTATAGGTAGTTTAAGTTGTTAATGTAATATTTCTCCACCCTACCCCATTTTCACAAATTATGCCATTCCACACCAAACTGGGTATGTGTATTCACAATTAATTCCCATGGACATTTGTCCTGTTGGTTTATACATATCTGCATGTACGTTGATGCATGTGCCCTGTTCACATATCCAAACCTGATGGCCTGTTGCCACCAATCAACCCTGCATGCTGTTGGAATGTCCACTGTTGTTCTAAATATGCATAACACATGCATATTTAGAACAACAGTGGAATGTTCACTGTTGTTCTAAATATGCATGTGTTATGCTTTCTGCTCAATGTTCGGAATTCATGTATGTTTGGTTAATGGGAATACTGATGCATGCTGTTACAACTAATTTTGAATGGTGTTGTTTGTTACTAACCCAAAATACCATAAAATACTGCTAAACATAGGACAACAGGGAAGGCGGGTTCCAGCGGACCCACCTCTCCCACCTCAGCTGGCGAGTGCACCTGGCACCAGTGCCCAGGCTGGGACCTCCTCCTCCAGTGGCCCTGTGCCACCTTCAGTTGGAAGCGCTGCAGGGGATGGGGCTCGTCCCCCCTCTACAAGGGTGGCTGGAGGCGAGCATCCACTCACCCTCCATACGGTCTGGTCTGTGGTGCGTAGTGAGATCAGGCATTCTGTGACTGATCCCCTATGCCAGCTTGAGGCGAGAGTGATGCAACTCACGGGTGTGCCTGCCCATCCTATCCAGCCCCCAGCACAGCCCCGGCCTGGGCTGTGAAGGCGCAGTGGTAACTGCCCATGGGTGGGGATCTCAGTTCCACTGTTGCCATCTGTGGGCTCATGGGCTTGCGATATCCAAACATCTGTCCCCGTCAATTGTGTTTACCCCCCCACATGTGTCATACTCCGCCCCTGTATGCTTCTTGTTTGTCTTGTCTGTTAACCTCCCCAACCTACCTCCCCAAATATACCTACTTTCTGTACCTCATATTCCACTCTCACCTGAAAAAAAAAATAAAAAAGGGCACTCTGTTCCCACAAAAAAATTACGCCCCATACATAGCTGCCCATTTCGCATACATGTCTGATGGACATGTAAACTGATAATTACAATTGGCTGTACAACATATTTTGTTGTCCTCACCCCTCTCTCAGGGGTGGAAGGTGTCAAATGTCACTCTAAATTTCTAACATATGCACAGCTGCTGCTGGTAAAGAATTGGGCAGCTATGGGCCTTCCCTACATCCTTCCTGCACATCCCGAGCTTGTTTTCCTACTGTCCTACCCTCTTTGTACCCCCTTTTTCACCACTTTCCTATTTCCCCATTTTCTTTTCTTTAAAAGAAAATAGCGCGGGTGTTAGCTGGAGTAAGCACTTTTAAGCAGTAGTCAGCGGGTGTGCGCTTGTGTGCACTTAGCTAAGCGTAGATAAGCATAGCCAAGCATTGTGCAAACTCACGCAAACCCGCTTACAGCTGCTTAAAAGTGCCTTAGTCACTCTGTATGACAAGGCCTGTAGTCTGCTCATCAGCAAAATAAAATACCCCGATCAGTCTCGAACCCAGGACCTTGGAAACATTAGACTGCATGAATTACCACTCAGTCACAGCAGATATACAAGAACTTGGTGCTGAAAGAAATATATCATGAAATACAAGGAGTGAATGTAAAGGGAAAATAGGAAGGCCATTGCACAAAGCTTGTTCTGTGTATCTTTACTGGCAATTCTTGTGGAATTGCATTACATTAGTGTGATAAGGGAAACAGCCATGCTAGTAGGTAATAATGTTACAGTAGCACCTCACAAACCCCACACAGTATCAGAGCAGGATAAACACTGCCATATTTGAATAGGTAAGAGGCCAGACCTCCCAACTGTGACTGATTTACAGGGATGTCCCTGATTTGCAAATAAATGTTAACTGTGCCCCACTGACTCCCTGTGAAATGTACTCAAGTAGGCAGAAAGGTGGGGAATCCCACATAATGGTAACTGTCAATAAGTTACAGTAGACACTACTTGCATGTCAGAAATGGTGTAGTAATACATATGCTCAAAATACCCCACAGTCACAACTGCAGAATATCTGAAATATATCAAGGGTGTATCCCACTGATATGTACCTTTCCCTGAGGCTGGTCAAATATATACCTGAGAGTCACGTGAAAGAAAACAAAACCTGGATAAATGCCTGGTATACACCTCAAGCGAAAAAAATGAAAAGACCAATGGTTAGACCACAGCTGAAGATAAAAATGGAATAATCCACGTCAGGAAATAAATCACTTGCAGCTTCACAGTAGTGCCCTTTATAAAACCAAAAGTTGTAACTGAGATGTAGTAGTCAAGGTAGGAAATGGTTCACTTGCAGTTTCACACCACTTTATTAAACAAGAGCACTTTCACGATCTAAGTCAGCTGATCGCTTCTTCAGACTCATAAAAACAGTTAAAACATAGGTATTTAAAATATGGTTCAACCAATGAAAACACATATAGAACTATGACATAGACTAATTAAAATTGCATACATCAGTACATTAATTTGCCTTATATTCTGCATAATATGAAATAAAATATACATATAACAGACACATTTTATGTAATAATCCATTTTACTTAATGTTTTAGTGGTCTGGATTTTAAAAAAGGTTTCAAGGAAACAGCATTGTTCAATCCAGGAGACCTATCTGCCTGAAGTAGTAAAATCCATCTTTGTTCTGCTTCTCTACCTTATTCCTTGTATCACCTCCCGTCTTACTTTTATTTATTATTTCTAAAACCATGAAATTAAAAATATGTTTCCTATCTTCTTCTTCCACATGTTTTGCTAAAGCACTTGTGTCTTTTTTATTTCTTATATCTCTAAGGTGTTCAAGGATACATTCCTTTAGACACCTATTGGTTTTGCCTATATAAAAGGCATGACAGACAGTGCAGAAGCTGAAATAAACCAAATTTTGTGTTCTGCAGTCAGCATAAAAATCTATATCAATTATAAATCCTAGTGTAGGATGTTTATATGTAGATTTATTATATAAATAGCCACATGCTGTACATTTTCTGCAAGGAAAAGTCCCCCTGCCTATCAGATAGGATCATTCTTTCATTGTTTCTGGATTTATAACAGAGTTGCCTTTTTAAGGACCTCTTATTTCTAAAAGAAAAGCTGGGTCTATCTTCTAACAATTCCCTCAAGTCAGGATCCGACAATAAAACATTCCAATTCTTCTCAAAAATATTACAGAACCTTCTGATGTCACTTGAATAAGTTATAGGGAATCTAACTTTAAAATCATGACCTTCCTTGCTTTTAACATCTTCTATAGTATTTGAGAAGAGCGGTTTACATCTCCCATCCCTATTTTCAATGGTATATTTAGAGCTTTCATTTATGTCTTTCTTACTATAACCTCTGTTTTAAGAAGTCTTTCTCTAATATAGTCATTCACAAAGCCTTCATCTGTATTATGTAAGCGGCTTATTCTCATATATTGTCCTTTCACTACAGTTTTGTGTACAAAACCAAAACATCTAGGAACTCAATAGAGTCCCTGGAATGTTGACTAGCCAATGCTAAGCTGGCATAGCATTGGCTGCATGGGAAAAACATCATGTATTAAGTGCTAGCAATAAATATGCTGGCAAAATTGTATGGTATATACGTTTTGTAGATGACGTCTTCCTGTTATGGGATGGTACTAGTGAAGAGTTGCAAGAGATGGTGGAGTACTTACATAGCACCACTGAATTTTTAAGATTCACTAGTCAACATTCCAGGGACTCTATTGAGTTCCTAGATGTTTTGGTTAAGAAGACAGCGTTAGATGAACTTACAACAGGGATGCATAGAAAATCTACATGGAGAAATAGTACCTTACATACAACTAGTATGCATCCAACATTTGTACACAAAAATGTAGTGAAAGGACAATACATGAGAATAAGCCGCTTACATAATACAGATGAAGGTTTTGTGAAGACAATGACTATATTAGAGAAAGACTTCTTAAACAGAGGTTATAGTAAGAAAGACATAAATGAAAGCTCTAAATATACCATTGAAAATAGGGATGGGAGATGTAAACCGCTCTTCTCAAATACTATAGAAGATGTTAAAAGCAAGGAAAGTCATGATTTTAAAGTTAGATTCCCTATAACGTATTCAAGTGACATCAGAAGGTTCTGTAATATTTTTGAGAAGAATTGGAATGTTTTATTGTCGGATCCTGACTTGAGAGAATTGTTAGAAGATAGACCCAGCTTTTCTTTTAGAAATAAGAGGTCCTTAAAAAGGCAACTCTGTTATAAATCCAGAAACAATGAAACAATAATCCTATCTGATAGGCAGGGGACTTTTCCTTGCAGAAATTGTACAGCATGTGACTATTTATATAATAAATCTACATATAAACATCCTACACTAGGATTTATAATTGATATAGATTTGTATGCTGACTGCAGAACACAAAATTTGGTTTATTTCAGCTTCTGCTCTGTCTGTCATGCCTTTTATATAGGCAAAACCAATAGGTGTCTAAAGGAACGTATCCTTGAACACCTTAGAGATATAAGAAATAAAAAAGACACAAGTGCTTTAGCAAAACATGTGGAAGAAGAAGATAGGAAACATATTTTTAATTTCATGGTTTTAGAAATAATAAATAAAAGTAAGAGGGGAGGTGATATAAGGAATAAAGTAGAGGAAGTATTACAAAGATGGATTTTACTACTTCAGGCAGATAGGTCTCCTGGATTGAACAATGCTGTTTCCTTGAAACCTTTTTTAAAATCCAGACCACTAAAACATTAGGTAATATGGATTATTACATAAAATGTGTCTGTTATATGTATATTTTATTTCATCTTATGCAGAATATAAGGCAAATTAATGTACTGATGTATGCAATTTTAATTAGTCTATGTCATAGTTCTATATGTGTTTTCATTGGTTGAACCATATTTTAAATACCAATGTTTTAACTGTTTTCATGAGTCTGAAGAAGCGATCAGCTGACTTAGACCGCGAAAGCGCTTACTCTTGTTTAATAAAGTGGTGTGAAACTGCAAGTGAACCATTTCCTACCTTGACTACTACATCTCAGTTGCAACTTTTGGTTTTATAAAGGGCGCTACTGTGAAGCTGCAAGTGATTTATTTCCTGACGTGGATTATTCCATTTTTATCTTCAGCTGTGGTCTAACCACTGGTCTTTTCATTTTTTTATATACCTGAGTGTATCTGAGGCCTGGAAGTGTCAGAAACACACAGGCATATTAGCCTGTCTGCTGTTAAACACTCTGCGAATAGCTGTAGAATTACTTCCACAAGCATGCCCTTATATAGGAGTACAACACAGAAATATCAAAGGATGTAGCCATCTAACATACTAATGACAGTATAGCAGTTTACAAGCATTGCATGTGCCTGATAGTCATACTTGTTAGTACAATATACTTAGTTGTCCTCACCCCTCTCTCAGGGGTGGAAGGTTTCAAATGTCATATCAAATGTCAAACATATGTACAGATATTGCAGTTAAAGAAATGTACAGCTATGGACCTTCCCTACACCCAGCCTGCACATCCCTAGCTGGTGTCCCCACTGACTTAGGCGTTCAAGGAGTGAATGTAAAGGGAAAATACAAAAGCCATAGCAACACATTGCAAGAACTACTGTTGTATGCCAGTTAATCCACAAATCCCACAGGAAAGTACATACTCCCATGTAAACAGTGTTAGCATTAGCAGGTGTGAGTTAACATACACACTGAGAAGAGTGCACTGGAAGAAGCAACAGTCAGGTTCAGTACAACATGCATTTCAGTGGCTACAACACAGCCTCAGATATGAGAGATATACCAACCTTCTGACTGACACAACAATGTCCACAGCAAACCAGCATGATCCTCACCTTGCAAAACTGAAAGGCCTACGCCTACCTAGCCTATCATTTTATAGCAGTGTCTTGAAATCCCAGTGAGAACTGCAATTACCACACAGCAGGCTGCATGCAATTACTAAATGCTAGCCACCAATTGGTGCATAGGCCATCACATGCACATGTGCAGATACCTACAAAAGCAGCCTGTACTGCCAGGCCACACATGCAATAATATCATTGCAACAACTGGAGGGAACAAGCAGGCCAGCAAGCAAGCCAAAAGAAAAAAGCTGTCAGAGACAAAGGTAATGTAAACTACATAATCTAATAATCTACATACTGTGAACCCTCCATATGTGTTAGCAGTCTGTATCTATATGTATATGTAGATGTGCATGGGGCAAGGGACATACTGCAACTGTTAGTGAAGGCTGGACATACATATGTAGTTGAAGGTTGCTATGTGCACATATCAATATAGGTTGTAGTGTGTGGCATTCAAAACAGCATGCAGTGCAGGTATATGTCATGTGGTGGTGAACTTCTGTGGGACTGAGCCAGTGAGGCCTGCTAAAGCTATACGGCCTGAGGACAGCATAATGCATTCTGCACAACACTGTGCAATATCATTACAGAATGGTATGTCTCACAACTGTTTCAGAAGTGATATTCCCACCATAAAAAGTGGGCAGTCTATGTGCCTACATGTGCATGTATATGTACAGCAATGGATGTTTAGAAGTGTGTGTGTATGTGTATATATATATATATATATATATATATATATATATATATATATATATATATAAAATAATCTATATATCTATCTATCTATATATATATATATATCTATCTATCTATATATATATATATATATATATATATATATATATATATATACATAGCTATATATATATATATACATATATATATATATATATATATATATATATATATATATATATATGTGTGTACATAGATAGAGAGGTATGTATAGATAGATAGAGATATATAGATAGATAGATAGATAGATAGATAGATAGATAGATAGATAGAATATGTATATACATATAATATAATAGATACATACATATATAGAGATGTAGATACATACATATATACAGATAGATATGAATGTCTATAGATATATATATATATATATATATATATATATATGGTTATATAGAGCAGTGCATATATATATATGGATATGTATATATTGATATATATATATTTATATGTGTATATATATATATATATATATATATATATATATATATATATATATGTATAGAGAGAGAGAGATATAAAGAGAGAGTGAGAGAGGGGGACATGGGGGCAGAAGTACTGCAACAGGTGCCTGGTGACCAAGGCATGGACAGAACACCAGTGTTGATACTGCAGTACCATACCCCATTCCAAAACATGTTACCCACTTACTACCACATAGGTGGTTGCCTGCCTATCACTGGAGGTGTCAGAAGGGAACATGGGACACAGGTGTAAAATAGCCTCCCCTTTGATATCCACAGTGGCACACTAGTCTTGTAATCCATGTACATGGTACGTGTCATCACAAAAGGTGTGTCAGCTAGGGAAATGTAAGTCAGTGTGCCCCTCTACACCTCACAATGTCCTATGCAGTATGTACCTCCCATGAGAACTACAGCAAGTGGAAAGGCCACAGACATACCCAACAAAGACTGATAATGCTCTCAAACACATTCCCTATGCAGACTGACTTACAAAACCACAGCTAGAGTGCCTTGCATACTTCCTACACAGAGGTTACCACTGCTGGACATACAGAGTTATGTCACACCCATACCAGTCGGCCAACCACCATGGCAACACCTCAGAATCCTTCCAGCCTACATGACCTAGGGCCCTAATCCTTGTCACCACTCTAAACAGCACATGCTGGAGGTACAGGTATCTATACACAAATATGCCATACCCTGGACTAAACCCCCCAGCATTAACCAACAAGGCTCCTTATTAGTAGATGTCATACATACCCCTGATGAATGTTATGGAGATAGGTAATATGCCCTGTGAGTCACCTCTGTGTAACCGTTTCACAGGAGCAAGTAAAATCACATTACATGTGTCCCAAAGGGCAGGGTAGCATATGGCTAGGCTGTCCTAGACCCAGGGCCAATAGCATAGTACCTACCTATGACACAATACACACACACATGTACTCAGTGCAATACCAGCTAAGTGAGGTTGAATGAGTGTGACACTGACTGTGTGCAAGGTCTGTAAAGGTGTGATAGCCTAGCGTAAGTTTGTGTCTGTCATGGTAGTTTGTGTCGTAGGTGTGAGACCAGAGAAAGATGTATCAGTTATCGGGTTGCAAACATAGTAGATTGGCATATGTTGTGCTGTAGTTCCCTGTGTACGACTGCAGTGTCCCATCGTAGGCAGAAGCAATACATGTATGCTCAGTAAGTGGTACTGCTGTTCAATCCAGCTCACATATGAACTATTGTACTACCTGAAGTTGTAGGCCTAAACACTACAATATGGTGTATGTTCACATTCCCTGGTAACACTGTCTGGTGTGTTTCCTGTAGTCTGCACAGATTACATACCTCATGCAAAGGTATCTGTAAGTAGGGGCACACAGTACTATAAGGTACACAGTTAATGCTCATCTGTGTCGTCATACATTTGTGTGTTGTATGTATGTGTAATGTGTGTGTAATGATGCCTGTACCATGGCCACAATCACATGTGTGTTACAGGGTATGTGTGTGTACCTGGCAGCATGTAAACTCTGTGACAGCAGTATGCTGGCTATATTAACAACTGTGCACATATGTCAGGTAGAGGTAAGGCATCAAAGTCTAGGGTGGATTACCGTTGAAACTGTAAATGTGCATTGCATTCATTGCATGGGATGACAATATTCGTCATCCATTAGCTTGATACATACCCCCAGTGTGAGGTTGTGCATTGTATCCCAAACAGTGTGCCGAGTGCTGGTGTATACTAATTTGTTGTATGTAGTGTGGCAGGCACTGTCAGACAGTTGTGGGCTGAGCACTGATATGTGGTATTGAACATGTGTATCCCCTGATAGACAGACAGATGCTATATATGGCAGTTAAGTGATATCAGTACATTAGAATATTAAGTGTGCCACATGACTTGCTCACATATTTTTCTTTTCCTTCCAGGGTGATGGTGCATCAGCGTAACCAACCTTATACAGCAGCAGAGGATCAGGAGATCCACCAGAGCCTGGTGCAGAATTTCTCTGTGCTGTTTTCCAGGACCAGCCAGAACCAGCATGAGAGGGCTGTACTGTGGCAAGATCTTGTCCGTTGGGTAAATGACATAGGCATGCATAACCGGACATATGAGCAGGTACGCCATCACTGCAGTGATTTAATTAGACATGTCCAGCTGCATGCGTCTGATATCCACAGACAACAGCTTGCCACAGGTGGTAGGGTACCTATCCACCCCCCCCCCTCACCAGTGTAGAGGAGCACCTCCTAAGTGTTGTGGCTCCAGGCCAACAACAAAATCCACAAACATGTGTCATCATGGAGGCCGGAGCCACCCAACATGTTGAAATGGAGTGTGCAGGTAACATGCCATATCTGTAGTTGACTGGTCTCTGTACTGGTAGTTTATGCGTGTGTGAGATATGTACTGTGTGTGTAGCTGTTAACCTGCCTATTCTTCTGCAAGATTGATATTCTGAGCATAATCTGTACACCTGTGAAAGCCACCTGTTGTACTACTGTACTTTATCATACTCACAGTATCAATGGCACAGTTGTGGCCATTGGCAATCACTGTCATATTTTTGCAGGTCCCTCTGGAGTGACAGCAAGGCAGCCAATCCATGCTGGTGAGTGTGTAATAACAATACTATTGCTAATGACATGTGCATGTCATATGGAGGTGTAGTGTGTGCACATGTAACACCTATGCATAATGCATGCTGTGCATGTTTGCTGTGAGACTATGCATATCCCATTATTCTCAGTAGCTGCCTCACTCACATGCAATACACAGAGCATGACACACATGTGTAGCAACACAGTACTGGACATTGTATAGGCATGTCTGATATACATGTACACAACACACACATGTTTGGCATAGACACTACACCTTAGCCTGCTACACATGTCCAATTATGACACCTGCTGTATGGCCACCCTTCTCTATGCAGCACACATAATATACCTGAGGGGTAGAGGCCTACCATGTCTTTGAGCAAAAGTCTTGAACAAATAATACATTCATGTTAGGCAATGCTCACTATTGGCCACCTTACACACCCATGTAACAAGTGGCTGTGTAATTGTGGATGTAGTCATGTTACTGCACTTCAGGTACAGCATGCTAGCTGCCTGTCTGGCACACATTATTCTTGTTGACTGACCACAAGAAGCATGTTGATCATGGCTCACGTTACTACACCACATCCAGTTCCACTGACCACAAAAGTACACATAGCAGTTATTGCATAGCACTGTCATGTGTTGTGTGTGTGTGTGTGTGTGTGTGTGTGTGTGTGTGTGTGTGTGTGTGTGTGTGTGCAAATATATGCACCCACAGCTTGTAACACTTGCACAACATTGTTATGTCCTTGTACACATTGTGTCCCAGGGTGGAGACAATCACTGAACAACTACATACAACCATCAAGTACATGTATACTGTTATTAACAAGGGCTGTCTACACTTGCACTGCATGTTCCTGTGCAACACATAATCTGCATGCTGACACATGTGCAATGATGTTTTTCCCTGTGATACTGTCACCCACCCTCAAACAGTATTGTGTATGTGTTGGATTGCAGGTGTGTCTGTGTTTCTATCTGCTGTACTGAGGAGTGTGCCTGTGTGCATGTGTGCATGTGCGCCTGTGTGCATGTGCGCATGTGTGCATGTGTGCATGTGTGCATGTGTGCCTGTGCGCCTGTGTGCATGTGTGCATGTGTGCATGTGCACCTGTGTACATGTGTGCATGTGTGCATGTGCACCTGTGTGCATGTGTGCATGTGCACCTGTGTGCATGTGTGCATGTGCGCCTGTGTGCATGTTCCCCAGTGTGCATGTGTGCATGTGTGCATGTGTGCATGTGCACCTGTGTGCATGTGTGCATGTGCACCTGTGTGCATGTGTGCATGTATGCATGTGTGCTAACATCATGTATACATTTGTAAACTGTGTTTCCTATCTTCCTCTCACAGGTTCTGATGTTGCTCTGGTGGAGTGAAGCAGGGAACCTGAAGCCACTGCTGGGGATAGTGATAATGATGATACATGTGTAATGGCACAGGGAGGTGTGACAGGGTCTCTCGTTGGTCACCCAATCGACACTACACAGCAGTCAACCCCATCAATGCAGACAGTCATCCTGCCAATACATCCATTGTCACCAATGTCCTTAGCTGAGGGACAGCATACAGTGGGCATTGACTAGGGTAGTGTGGTATCATTGGCACATGCATCCCCTCACAGCAACCATGGCCAGATTCCTGATATGGTATCACACAGGCAGATGTCCAGGGGTTCTCGTGGGAGCATCCGTGGTTGTACTGCCCCTGTCAGACGTGCCCACAGTGGTCTTTCAACCTCAGCTATGTTCCGGGCTGTAATGCAGGCACAGGCATGTATGGAACGGTACACCAGACAGGGTCTGAGGGAGCTTAGAGCACATCGCACCGCTATGAATGACACTATGCGTGACATTGCGGCTGCCGTCCATAATTTCAGCGAGGTCATTGATAGACGTTGGGGGTACACATTAGATCTCTTCCACAACTACATGTCCAGGAGCCAGGACAGTGCAGGATGGTTGAGGCATTGATGTGGACATATGCCAGCAACATCATCAGCTGGCAGTTGTTGCGGACGACAACAAACCCGCAGCCGCTCCCATAGTGCCAGTACCAGCCCCAGCAATGCTGGGTCTGTGCTGTCATTACACCATCCTAGAAGAACACGTGCACGTGGCTCTGGACAGTCCCAGCAGGGACATGTGTCCAGTCAACAGCCCACTGCTTCTGATGACAGTACCCAGTCTGGCTTAGTACCTGATACTGTCCGTAGCACCCTTGCCAGGCACAGGTACAGTGTCCGTGGCCAGAGACAGTGATCTGTATGACCTGGCAGGTACAGACTTTGGCTGTCCACAAACACCCATATATGGCAGCCACGTGGTGGAACTGTGTGCAAGCATACACACACACATAATGCTAACACCTACGGCTAACACATACACACACACTTTGCATCAACATTGCCCCATGTTGTACTGTTGTCCCTCACTAACACACACACACACACACACACACACACACACACATACATGTTGATTGGATGTGTCAATGGCAGACTCTGGCAAACCAAGTACACACCCTGTGCATATGATGAAACTGTGCCACCTCCTGCCATCTGTAACATTGATGCAGGAACAGGATAGCATGGTGCTGATGCACTGGGTGACTGCATAGCACTGTAGTAATATTATCATGTTGTTAACAGTACAGCGTAATGATATTGTTGTGGGTATATTCAAGCATGCATGATGCATTAACTATAATTGTCATTGTAGTTTTGCATACACCAGTGTTAATTCCCAAAGTGTACTGTCTGCACATGTGCCACATGGCTGTTGTGTGTACCTGTGCCTGCATGTGTTGGGGTGTGGACAGTACATGTGTGATGTTTGCAGCACAGAGTTGCAGGTGTACATTTGTGAACATGGTTAGCATGGAACATGACATGGTTTGACAGTATGCTGTGGGTGATACGGTTTCCATATGTCAATGGTCTGCATTCTGGTACTATACACAGCCTACATAGCCTGACATTCCATGGTCATTACATGCTGTCTCCTCAACTGATACACAGATGTAGGAACCTGGTGTCAGTGATATCCCTGCAGTACTACACTATACCATTAGCCATTCTTACTGAGCCCCACACATCCCTGGGAACAATACTCTTTGGCATATAGCAGTCTCATGTACATGTCAACACACTATGATATGTCCAGCCACGACTGCAAATGCATACAGTGGCCTACAATGCATTCTACACATGACACACCTAACTACCACGAGGGTATCATACAGACAGATACCTGTTGTCCAAGCCATGCTGTATTGCTGTAACGCAACTGTAGCATTGTCATCGGCATGTAGTTAACATAGTATTCCAACAGTACCATGTAGGTGGTAGCACCCATCATGTAGAACGGGTTATGGTGTGTACATGTGGACAAGTGTTATCTTGTCTATCCTGTAATATTCACATTTCCAAAGGTAATCTGCAGTCCCTTGTGTATCACCTAAGCAAGACGGTGTCTGCATGCATATCGGCAACAGTTGCCATACACCTACACTGGATGTCCATCACTCACAGACTTTGCTGTGTTTTAACATGTCTGACATATACTCCAGACATGAACCCTCACCCACATTAATCTATCAAAGCTTTCATGGGTATGTGTCACATAGTTGGCCTAGGACACAGATCACTGCAGTAGCCTGCATTGCCACCAACATACAGGTATGGCCTAAGAACTGGTAAGCTGCGGCACATGCTGGCAAAGGTAACAACTGCAATCATATGAGGCAGGCTTCACACATAGGAACTATTAAAGATCACAGGTACATATCTGTATATGGCACACACATACCTGATGTGTGCATTGAAATTACTGTTATAATAATATGTCATACAATAATAAAAGCAAAATACACAACGCATTGACAAACTGTGTGATAAACACACACATGTCATTTGCAGGATTCAAACCCCTACCTAACTATGTTATGATACTTGAGAGAGACGCATTAGCGCAGCGAGCTATTCGCATTACTGGATGCTTTCCCTTCTCCTGCTGTATTTATAGGGTGCTGACATCATTAGTCTTTCCAAAGAGGAATGTACATCTTTTACTATCCCTCAGTATGGGGGATAACAAAATTTGTGCATTAACAGACGCCTAGTTCAGGGTCACATATGCACACTAGCACTGCCAGGTTATGTTCTATATCATGCTTCGTGACCACAGGACTTGTAACACACAACACAAGTAGGGGGTGTATCCATATACATCACAGATACACACACCTCTGGGTTGGTACCACTGCACTAAGCATAACAGGCCATACATATACAACTACCATTGTACAAAACCGCCTTTTGGTTTGGTGTGTAGTTCAGACCACCCCCCCATACCCAGGAACCACACCCAGCTTTCCTGGGAACAGTGTAGGATATGAAGGTCTTCACACACACCATTATAGTGGTTGACTTCAGGTACACAAATATTGACTGGGGATACTACTCAGGCCCTCAGCAACATCACCCTACAGCCACTACAATTTGTGGATCCATGTGCTATGCACAACTAGTCACCACACCCACAAGGGGGAATACATATTGGACCTGATCATCACCAACATGGGGACTCTATGTTCCACACCAGAGGTAGAACCCTCATTGTTAAGATCAGACCATAAACAACTTTCCCTGGACATCCATATCCCGTCCCCACCCCCAGCCAAGGAAATCACTGTAAAGAATTTCTCAAAAGCAGACTTTGCACTTGTGAAGACTGGGGTGGAATACTTCAAAGGCCCTGTGCTGGAGGATAATACAGCCCAATCTGCAGAATCCTTTACAAATGCATTGTATGAACACCTGCAGGTATGCATTGATCATGCTATCCCAAATAAAACCATGACTCCTCCAAAACAGGAGACCTGTCTGGTTGACCCCAGCCATATATAAGCTGTGCAACAGAAGGAGGAAGCTACTACATAACAGGAGGAATGTTCTACACTGAGGCAACATACTGAGTGTTTGTTACTCTGAATTACGATAGGGAAGGTCTAAGACAAGAGCCATTAACTGTCTTTGCAGGACATCATTTCACATAAAAAAAAAAGAGCAATATCCCACAGAGGGAGGACATCTCTGAACAGTATTGGCAAGACACTTCAATCCCTCATATAATCATCACTTGCACATTTTGACAGTGAAATTGACCAGACACTACAGATAATCACAAGGCCTTCTTTAGTTATGTCAGGAATATGTGTGGAAACAACACAGATATGCTCTGAATTGTTGCATAACAGCACAAAATATGCCAAACCTACGGACATAGCCTACACCCTGGCAGACAGAGTCTGCACAAACGCCCCCCCCCTTACCCCCAAGGGTACAGATGCCCATCCCAAATTAATGTAACCTCCCTGACATCACAGATGCACAGGTGACAGGTGCCCTCTCCACAGCAAATAACACAGTATATGTATGGGACCGGACGGTGTCCCAGGCTGTGTCCTACATGAGCTCTGAGTAGAACTGAACACTCACATTAAGTCACTGTTTCAACTTAGCCTTACTACAGGATATGTACCCTGAGAATGCATATAGATACAGTGCTCCCACTCCACAAAGGTGGTGCCACAACAACGGACCACAGGAACTATCACCCCATAAGCCTGACTAGTGTGGTAGAAAAAGCTATGGAGCGTATTATCATGGAAGTCATAATCAAAAACATTGTGAGCCTCCAGACAGTGGATCATACACAATTTGGCTTTGTTAAGGGCAGATCTTGCCTCTTACACATAGTTCATATCTTTGAAACGGTTACTGAAGCCATGGATGAGGGCAAGGTAGCTCACACAGTCTACCTGTACCTTGCAGAAGCCTGGAACACAATACCCCACTCAGGCATCATACATATGCTTACCAGCTTAAATATCAACCCCCTATATCACTAGATGTGTTGCTATCTGCCTCAGGGATGGAACCCACATGGTCAGAATTGCAGGTGCCATGTCCAATTCCAGACCAGGTACAACTGGTGTCTCACTGGGCTCAGTTGTGGGACATGTCCTGTTCGGTATGTACTTCTCTGAGGTTCAGACTAACACGGGGGGATTATGTCTAACAAACGTCACAGATGACTGCTAACTGGGGGCCATAAGCAACACTGCAGCTGACACATGCTTTCTCCATAAGGGTCTCACAGAGATGGATGCTTGTTGCCAGAGCCATGGCCTCGTGCTAAATGCTAAGACATGCATAGTCATCCCCTTTAGGGAAAAAAGGTGCACACAAATCACCACATAAGTGGTAATCCATTAAGTACAGAAGATGTATTCACAGATTTGGGGACCAACATAGATCGTAACCTCTCCTTTGCTAATCACATTGACAGAGTCATTGCAAAGACCTTTATATAGCCCTCCTTATCACATAAGGGTTTGCATGTAGATCATAGTCACTCATCAGGCCCATGTTTGACTACAATGGCCCTTTGGGGTGTACCTTACCCAACACCTGCAGCAACTACAGTGTCCACAACAGTACCTCCCCAAGAGGATCATGGGCTACACACAGATGTCCTATGCAGCTCAACTAATTGATTTCCAGCTCTACTCAGTTGCTTAATGCCTACTCAGAGGTAATCTATGCCTGACGTACACAGCCATGTCAAACCCAGAAGTAATGGACATGCTCCATCTCATAACATCCAAGACCCTTAGAGCTATACACTCCAGGGACTTAAACCTCAGCACAGAACTAAATAGGACATGCTGCAGGGACAGATTCATTACCCAGAGGCTCCCCTCACTCTGGAATTGAATCCCAATTAAAGTTAGACATAGCCCCTCGCCAACCCTCTTCCAGCAAAATCCAGCCGCATGGATGGGCAATTGCATATTCACCCCTGGGATCTCCACTGTGTCCCTGCTTGACAGAGGCACAGCAAACTAGCCTTGAAGGGTGCCTTCTGTGACCTACTTTACAGAGGCACAGTAGGCTACTCTACTGGGGAGGCGGATGCCAAATACACTCTGCCTAGGCTTATGAATTCCCTAGGGCAGACAGCCTAGCATCGACCTCTGCACCTATGTTTATGTTGGGGATGCACAATATTTGTTGCTGATACTGTTTGCAGGTCTTTATTGCTGTAGCTTTCCCAGTTTCTATGAACAACTTGTGTATCTGCGTAACATGTTTGATCATGACAGGGTTCCAGTATATTAATATATGTGTCTGTTGTCATTTAACTGTGTGCACAGGGCAGATTGCTGATCGTGGGAGGTTCCTGGCTTAACACATACAACTGCCAGATATGTGTGGCCGACTGCTATACTCAGACATGGCCTAAGTGTGTGAGCATGCCCAGTTCAGGCCTTCCATGGTTTGTTGCCTGACATATGTCTCATTTATCCAAGTGTGTGAGCATGCCCAGTGTGACCTTTCCATATGCTGTGATCTGAAGTCCACTACATTTGTGGCTGTGTGTGAACATGACCAATATTGACATTCATACTGTGTGTGTTGGAAGTCATGTTGTGTTCTTGCTGCCAGACTCCTTTGTGTCATAACTCAACAGGGATTGTGCTGTGCCTGCAGGGTTTCCATGGGATAGTTTGCAAAGACTTGTCAACATTATTTCATACTGGCTGAGCACTGCAATACTGTCATGGTGTAGTGGTTCAGTACTTTCAGTATAGTGCACAGTATCATGGGTTTGAGCCCCATCACTGCTTTAAATGTTCATACTGAGCAGACCAGACTGGTTGAGGGCCAGTTGGGCAACTATGAGCATGTTGCATTTTGTTCAGCTATGGCCTACTTAAACCAGGCTTGTCCGACATTGCTGTGTATTCACCAACTTGGGTAGACATTGCCATACATTACTCCACATTGACCACAGTTGTACTAGTTGGTGTGTGTGATTCTGTTCATAGGTTCATACTAGGCTATCTGCCCTAGGGCATTTATAATCCTAGCCGGAGTGTGTTTGGCTTTAAACACACATTTTAAGTGGAGTTTGCCATGACATTTTTCAAGGTTAGTATACTGTGCCTCTGTCTAACAGTGACATAGAAGTGATACCCAGGGTAAACCTACAATCTCCCATCCACTCATCCAGATTCCTTTTGAAGAGAGTCAATGAGGGACTCTGGCTAATCTGGAGTGGGAGTTTACTCAAGAGTGGAGGGAGCCTCTGTGTTATGAATCTGTCACTCCAGCATGTCCTATTTATTTCAGTCCTGAGGTTCAGGTCTCTTGAGCGTGTAGCTTGATGGGATTCTGATTTTCCAAGGTGCAGCATGTCTCTTGATTCCAGGTTGGACATGGCTTCATATATCAGGCACAGATCACCTCTGGGCAGGCGGTATGCCACTGAGTGGAGCTGCAGTTTCTTTAACCGGGCAGCAAATGGCATGTGTTTGAGCCCTTTGATCCTCCTGGTGAGGTACATTTGTGGTCTTTCCTGCTGCTGCAGGTGTCTGATAAGGTACATCCCACAAGGGGCATTGTACTCAATTATGGGCCTGATGAGGGATGAGTAAAGAGGTATGATGACCTCCCCTGATCTAGATGTGAATACCTTCATGATTAGATGGGCTATATGAAATGTTTTTCTAAACACTTTGGCCACGTGGTTGTCAAATGAGGGATTGCTATCAACTTGGGTCCCCAGGTCCCTTATTACTTCTTCCATACTTAATGAGTTACCACCTATGTGGTAATTTGTGGGCACTTAGTTTTTGCCAAAGGGGATGAATATACACTTTTTAGCGTTTAGCTTGAGGACATGGCTCTGGCACCAGTTGTCTGTTTCTACTAGGCCCTTTTGTAGGATGCTTGTGTTAGCTGGAGGGTCGATTATGGCACCCAGTTTGCAGTCATCTGCAAACTTGTTCAGCCACAGTCCTTCTGTGTTGGCCTGTACCTCCGAGAAATATATTCCAAACAAGGGAGGTCCCAGGACTGAGCCTTGTGGGATGCCACTTGTAGCTGGTTTGGGGTCTGACATGGCTCCAGCATTTCTGACCATGTGGGTTCTTTCCTTGAGCCAGTTTGTGACCCACCTAGTGACATAGGGGTTTATATTGAAGCTGATGAGCTTATCTATAATGACCAAGTGGGGTATTGTATGGAAGGCTTTTGCGAGGTCCAGGTAGGCTGTGTGGACGACCTTCCCCTCGTCAATGGCCTTGGTGACTGTTTCAAATGACTCAACCAGGTTTAAGAGGCAGGATCTTCCCTTAACAAAGCCAAACTGGGTAGTATCTAGTGTCTGTAGGTCCCCAATATCTTTATTTCTGAGGTCCATGATGATCCTTTCCATAGCTTTGCAGACCAAGCTAGTCAGGCTTCTGGTCCAATAATTTGCAGTATCCATTGAGGCACCACCTTTGTGGAGAGGGACCACTGTTGCTGTACACTGCTCTTTGGGTACATATCCTGTGGTAAGGCTGAGATTGAACAGTGGTTTTATGTTTGTGTTCAATTCTTCTTCAGGTTCATGTTGGACACAGCACAGGACACTGTCTGGTCCCATTGATGCTGCATGATTTGCTTTGGAGAGGCTGGCTGTTACCTGGGCATCTGAGATGTCATGGGGCTAGCACTCTGCTGGGATAGATATTTGCCCTTTTGGTGGGGAGGGGGGGAGAAGTTTGCACTGAACCTGTCAGCTCAGATGTTGTTGTTGTTGTCTGTGGGTTTGGTGTATTGTTTGTCATTTTGGACTAATTCTGAGCATATCTGGGAATTCCCACCTAGGTTCCTACCATAACTAAAGAAAGCCTTGTGATTATCCTTAGTGTCCTGTACAATTTTTATCTCAATGATGGCCTTAGACGATTTTATGTGTGGCCGTAGTTTTTCAATAATACTGATCAGAGATGCCTTCCCTTTTTGGGATTTTGCTCTATCATATAGTAGCTTCCTCCTTGTATTGTATGTTTTTTATGGCTGGGGTCCACCAGACAGGATGCCTGCCTTTGGAGGATTGGATCTTGGTTTTATTTGGGATTGCATGATCCATGGATTCCTGAAGGTGTTCATAGAATGCATTTATAATGGGTTCTGAGGTCTGGGCCATATTTTCCACAGGCACAGGGGCTGTGAAGGATTCCACCTCAGTTTTGAGGAGTGTGACATTTGATTTAGTGTAATTTTTCACTGTGGTTTTCTGGCCATGGGCTGGGGTTGGGATGTGAATATCCAGTGAGATTACTCTATGGTCTGATCTTACCAGTGAGGGATACACTTCTGGTCTTGGGCATAGAGTGCCCATGTTGGTGATGATCAGGTTCAGTATGTTTTCACCTCTTGTGGGAGTGGTAGCAAGTTGTTCCATAGCATTTGAGTTTACAAATTCTAGGAACCTTTGGGCTAGGGTGTTGCAGCTAGGGTAATGCTCCCAGTCTATGTTTGGGTAGTTGAACTCACCCAATATAATGGTGTTTGGGGAGACCTTCATATTTTCATGTGTTCTCCAGTCAGCCAAGTGTGGTTCCAAGTGTGGCTATGAACTGGAAGGTGGTTTTACCCACTGTTAGTTGCACATGGATAGTCTCTGATGCTTCATGCTGTGCCACCAACTTGGGGGTGTGGGTATCTTTGACAAATATTGATACTCACCCTCCTTTTGTAGTTTGTTCCATGTTTTGCGGCTGTATAGCATGGTATGAGGTGTAACCTGTTAGTGCTAGGGTGCTCTTGGGAGCCTTGAACCAGGTTTCTGTTACTGCACAGATATCAACATTCTCCATGCTGTGGAGAGTTTGGAGTGCATGCATCTTGCAGTTTAGACTTCTGGCTTTGAGTAGCATTACTTCTAGTTTCTTATCCCTTGTGATACCTATGGAGGTGGATTTGTCTTTTGAGCCTTACCTAAAAATGGCACTATGGGGGCAACAAGAGCCTTTGGCAATATCCAAAAGGCCACAGGTGACAGGTAAAAGCCATCCCTAGCAAGGCATCATGTCTTGTCGAGCATGTCATCCCAGGCTGACAGGCACTGGATCCTCTTTCACTGACACCAATACTTAAGACAATTGTTGTAACTGATCATTTTGTCTTCATATTGTGGCATCATGTTTGGTGAGGGTAGGATGATACTCAAGAACATCAAGTTTGCATATACTACATGGTGGTAAATGCTGTTTAGCACTACCTTACATTGCTTAACACATGGCCATCATGCCTCAGGTGGTCCTGCAGGGCTGCCTATGTCAGATGCACATACTACACTACCTGCACATGTTTGAAAGCAGGTTGTGTCAACTTAGGCATCCCTTTCACTATGTGTGGGAGTCAGAGAGAGGTATCATTTCCAGGGTTCCTACTGAGCCAGTGTATGTGCTATGTGTTGCCTCTTTGCCAAGGCCAAGGCATACTGGGCATGCCTCCTTCTGCCTACTGGGGCAGGCTCAGGTTGTTCCTCCTCCGAGTCATGCTCTGCCTGTGATGGCCTTGGCAATGGTGGGGGGCTGTTTGGCCCAGGCCTATGCTGGTCCTGCTGCAGCTGTTTTCGCAGAATCATATTATGTAGCATAGCACATACCATGACAATTTGGGTACATGTAGTTGGTGAGTATTGCAAGGCTCCACCAGATGTGTCCAGGCACGGGAACTGTGACTTGAGCAACCCAAACACACGCTCAATTACATTTCGTGTTTGTGCATATGCCTCATTATGGCGTTCCTGTTCAGGTGTGTGTTCATTTCTGATGGGTGTCATCAGCCATGGCTCCAGTGCATAGCCAGCATCCCCCATTAAGTGACCATGTGGGATGTCCCCATTGGCAAATGTCTGGTACAGCTGCGTCAGATGCCAGATATGGGAATCATGGTAGCTTCCAGGGCAGCCAGCACACACATTCATTATTATGCCCTGGGCATCACACACGACCTGGCAGTTGATGGAGGGGAAGCCCTTGTGGTTAATGTAGGCCCTACCCCGCTCACTGGCTGGTGCTTTGATGCATATATGCGTGCAGTCTATTGCACCCACTACCTCAGGGTATTCTGCTATTTGCTGGAAGAGACACATATTGCTGTTCAATACCTCATGGTAATTGGGGAAATATACATGATCACCGACATGTGCTGACATGGCATCCAGGAATTGGTGCAGTACCCTGGATGCTGATGCCTGTGATATCCCCATCATATCACCAGTTGGTCTCTGGAAGGTACCTGTTGTTAGTATTCTTAGGCCAACACATACCTTGGTTTCCACTGGGATGGGTTCCCCTCTGTTGGTTCTGTGTGTGAGGTGTGGCCTGCACAGCTCAACAATTTGCTGCAGAAGGTCTCTGTCCACTCTATAGTGCTCCACTATCTCCAGCTCATGTAACCCCTGATAGGTGACCCTGGGCCTGTACACTCTTCTCCGTCTCCTCACTGTGGGTTGTCTGGCAGCATTTGCACTGTTACCACCCTCAGCATGTTGCATATGTTGCCTTATAACAGCAATGGCAACCCCTAATATTTTCTGTCTGAGTGAAGCTTTTTCAGTTTTCACTTCTAGTAGTTTACTCCAGTGTTGCAGTGTCTCTTGAGAGAAACAAACCGCACTGTTGTTTGCAGAGTTTTAAGTGCTGGGCTGGGCTAGTGTTTTGCCTGTGTAATTGCCTGATTCTGATTGTTTTCACCTGCTGGCTCTACTAGTATTCCCTGGTAGCTTCCTACTATTTGTTGTGCTTCCTTTTTCCTTTCTGTTTCCTCAGGGGAGAGCGATGCACATACAAGCGCAAACATGCTCACAACAGCTCACACGCGCGCACACATGCTTAGATGGACTAAAACTTGCTTATTCGGGTTACAACATGTGCACACCAGCACAAACCTGCTTACAGGTCTTTAAACAGCCTTATACATGCTTACTCCGGCTTACACGTGTGCACTTACGCTTTCACGCGCGCACTCTGTCTTATTCGGGTTTACAGCCACGCACACGCGCGCATACCCGCTCAGCAAGAAACTTTGGTGTTATCCACAGTATACACCTTCCATTTCTTGGCTTTCCCTGGCCTACCTGTTGACACACCTCTTTCCATGATGTCTAACTGACAGCTGACACATGCCACTCTGCTCCTATGAGCTTCACTACTTTCATACATACCCCCCTTGTGATGTCACCTATCTCCTACTCTGTTACTCTCCATATCCTACTCCTACACTCCACTGACTGTGCTCATTTCCTATGTAAAAGTGTGATTCACTATCCTAACACTCATTTACATAGGATTACCTACTAATGCTTGGTTACATGTCTTAGACTGGGCTTCTCCCCTTAGTAACCCCTACTCGGTGGCCATGTTGTCTTCAGCCTGATATTCCCTTACATTGTAATTTAACAGTTTTCATAGATTCCACGTTTGTGGCTTTTATTTTCTTATTTTATGATTTTTTTTAGCGCACCCCATTTGCGCGGTGCTGCGTTACGCCTAAACATCGGAAATCGCCGAAAAAAAAAAGTATTGTTTTTTTATTTTGCAACTGGGAACATTTCCAATGGCCATATATTTGGCCATTGGCATGCTTCCTCAACCATATGCAACCTTTATTTGGAGCTGACAAGGCTCCATTGTGCTATTTGCAGAACGGTACACAGTTGTCAATTGAGTACATTTTTGCAGCTAACATGGCTCCTACTCAGACAGGTTTGTGCTTCCTGGATCACAAATTTACCTCATTTGCAAGTGAGGTAATTTGCATATCCCAGCCCTGTCCGTGTAGGATATGTTTTAGGAGCTCTCTTACATGCCCCTACAAGCTGTTCCTGGATCGCTCGTCGGACATGATGGATGCATGGAGTCTTACTCTACTCGTACACTCCGTGCAAGCCATCGTGAATCTGGCCCAATCTGTTTATAGTCTGATCGTGACTGTAGTGTTCACACAGACTAGTAAGTTATAACTGTGGACCATCCTAAATGTAGCAGTGATTCTCTGCACTTGTTTGTTAAATGTCTTAACTGCAAACTTTTATACAGTTCCTGTGCTTTTATTAGGGTGAATTCCAGTACCCAGAATTATAGTATTTATGCCATGCTTGAAAATTGTCTGTTGTTTTCAGTGCACAACCCCAGTAAACAAACTAAAATTAAAATATAAATAAGTAGTAACTGCAACCATAGTGGTATAGAAATGTACGTGGCCAGTGAGCACACTACTGACATTAGAAATGTACATGGCTAGTGAGCACACGAATTACATTAAAAATGTACATGGCTAGTGAGCACATGACTAACGTTAGAAATGTACTTGGCTAGTGAGCACACTACTGACGTTAGAAATGTACATGGCTAGTGAGCACACTACTGACATCAGAAATGTACATGGCTAGTGAGCACACAAATGACATTAGAAATGTACATGGCTAGTGAGCACATGACTGACGTTAGAAATTTACTTGGCTAGTGAACACACTACTGAGGTTAGAAATGTACATGGCTAGTGAGCAAATTACTGACATTAAAAATGTACATGGCTAGTGAGCACACTACTGATGTTAGAAATGTACATGGCTAGTGAGCACACAAATGACATTAGAAATGTACATGGCTAGTGAGCACATGACTGACCTTAGAAATATACTTGGCTAGTGAGCACACTACTGAGGTTAGAAATGTACATGGCTAGTGAGCATATTACTGACATTAGAAATGTACATGGCTAGTGAGCACACTACTGACATTAGAAATGTACATGGCTAGTGAGCACACGACTGATGTTAGAAATGTAAATGGCTAGTGAGCACACGACTGCCGTTAGAAATGTACATGGCTAGTGAGCAAACTACTGATGTTAGAAATGTACATGGCTACTGAGCACATGACTGACATTAGAAATGTACATGGCTAGTGAGCACACAGCTGATGTTAGAAATGTACATGGCTACTGAGCACACTATTGATGTTAGAAGGACGTTAGAAATGTACATGGCTAGTGAGCACACTACTGACGTTTGAAATGTACATGGCTACTGAGCACACTACTGACGTTAGAAATGTACATGGCTAGTGAGCACGAGTGACATTAGAAATGTACATGGCTAGTGAGCGCACTACTGACATTTGAAATGTACATGGCTAGTGAGCACACTACTGACTTTAGAAATGTACATGGTTAGTGAGCACACTACTGATGTTAGAAATGTACATGGCTAGTGAGTACACTACTGACATTAGAAATGTACATGGCTAGTGAGCACAATAAATAAATATACAGATAGACAAATAATTGTTGATAGGCTCAGTCTCAGAAATATGGGAAGAGTTTGAGTTATTATAAGCCTGTGGACCTGAATCTCATAAATCACTTAAGTCCTTGGAATAGTTTCAGGGTATGAAATAACAAATAATTAATTGGCTAGTTGGGACTGTGTATTATATGAAGAATAATTATTTTAGTTTTGAAGCTGTATCAGTATGTACTTAGGCCAGTATTGATTTGGTAGGATTCACCCTCCCCAGCCTCATCCCTTAACAGTTACTGTCCCACTGGGCAGCTACAGTCAGTTGTAGAATTTGATAGAAGTAATCCCACTGATTTCCGACACATTAGTGTTGTTAGAGACTATGGCAGTACTGACAGTAGTGAATAGCATTCAGTAAATATGTCACTTGGTACAATTCAGTAGGATGATCTACTACAAGAAGGGATTATTGAAAGTATATAGTATCTGCTCTGCAGTATCTTTAATGGTATGCTTTCTCTATTATCTTTAATGAATGTGTTGTATTTATTTATTGGCATTTGTTTGCCAGGTTAGTCTGACTGGGCCTAAAATACCATTTTCAGTGGAGGCCCGAGGAGAAAAGCTCCTGTACAAAAATACAATTTACAATTAATAATTACACTTGTTGAGAGATATTAAATAATATAGAGTCATGAAAAATAATTACACAAAATGTAAAAGAAAGAAAGATGTAATATATTATGCTCCAACAAAACCATTTTAAAACAACAGTGCAATATGATGTAATGTTTGTGATACTATCTTATAATACTGAAATAACAGAAGTATAATTATACACAAAGAATGAGGAGACTAAAATATGAATCTAAACAAATAAAATGAGTGTTCATTACAGAATATAAACTGTGCAATACAGCTAAGGTGCATGTTGATATCCTGCAGTAGGAAAAGAGGGGTGAGGTGAGAGAGGTAAGAGAAAAAGCAGGAAAGATAAGTAAAAAATACTGTGGAGGGAAGGAAAAAAAAATAAAAATATATAGGTTAGAGACAGTGAGTGCTATAGGTGAGTAGAGGAATAGAATAAAGGATGGTAAAGTGTATGTGATGTCTTTTGAAAAAAAAAGTAGTCGGGAGAAAAGACTAGAGTGGGATGAGGAAATGGAAAGTTGAATTCACATGATGTATGCACTTTGATGGAATTGGAAAGGAGTAATTTATGAGTTCTGACTCTCAGAATGGATTAAGCTAAGTTAGTTTGACTGGAAGATGAGTAGGAGTATATCCAAGACATAATAACAAAGACTACAGAAATTTGTCCACAAAAAGAAATATGTATAACATCTATAAAAAGTACCTTACCATCCCTAACAAATTTAATAAATCCCACTTCCAATGCACATTGTTTAAACTCAGCCCTGAAGTTGATTACAACATTATTAGAATAATAAAAATAAAAGCAGTATGCGATTACCAAAGCTATTCAAAGAATAGTACCCAGAAATGTAAATAATAGAATGTAAGAGATCACCTTGCAATAGATAAGGCATTTAATATGCTTCACAATTGCTTTGTATTCCTTACAGGAACACATGCCTGATATGACATCTGTTATTTAACCAACACATGTTTTAATGGTACTTCTATTCAAGCTTTCAAACTTGTGAGCCTTTATCAGGAGTTAAAAAGTTATAGATGCTGGATGCAGTGCTTTAATAACTAACCATGTTTAACAAGGGAGAACGAGTACATCATTTGTCTCCCTTTGCTCTCTGCTATACCCACAAAATGTCACCATGTCCCCAAAACACTACACCACAAATTTATAAAAAAGGTCTTTTTCTGTATCTATCAGCAAAATGCTTTTATGTACAACCTTTCTCTTCAGTTTGGAATATTCCTGTTTACCACCAAGAGTGTTAATTCTAGCTCCCTTTGAACACTACAAACCCATTACTATTCTGCAATCATCAGCAAAAATACTCCAACAATGATTAACAAATTCTTCACCATCCGCTTCTCTTCCATACTTTTAATAAGCATCAGCATGGCTTCAACCTTCATTTGATACTAACACAGCGGTTTACATGACAGTTGAAGAAATCTGCAAAAACATGTACAACGGCTGACTCAGAGGTGTAGTTTTTATGGACCTAATGAGGGCCCTTCATCTTGTGGCCATTGTCCTGTTATCATAAGTTTTTTCTCTTGTTTTTTTTTTCAAAGTCATTTAGTTATGGAAATATTCATTGTACTGCCTTATAACCATCAACTTTACCCACACAATATCGTCTCACACATGTATTCTAGTGGAAATATAACCTTCAGCTGAAAACACAAAATGCCAGTCCGACAATTCTAATAACAAACCCTAATTATCAAAGCAGAAAAGCATTGATTCACAAAAATATAAAAATTCTATAAATCACAATGTGGACCCTGCTCACCCTTGCAAATTATATATACCAACTCTAAAAATCACAACATAGTGGGGAAAGGACATATTCCCCAATCTGCACTAAACCATAATCTCATTGTGAAAAAGTAGGTATGGTTCAATGAGCATATTTTTCATTCAGCTGCACTGGATTTTTCACTTGTTGACGGAAACGCACATTGACAAAAAGTACTGCTCCCATTCTGTTATCCCTCATAGCTCGGTACTTGGTTCTGTATTATTTTCACCTTTCATTAACCTGATCTCCCAGATGACCTCCCATTAATCCATAATACTTCATGCCAAGTATCGCTGACTCCTCAAGGAAGGTTAGACTGTTGACCACATTCAGAAGTGACAATAAGTCACCACCACCATTGATGTGCAGTGATCACGGGGTTATAAAGTTAAATTTGTTGTTAGATAATTCTGCCAAACTGAAATCTAAGCCAATGCACAGAAGGCTAATTCCAGATTGTATGGAAGCAAAACAGTCACTATGTAATACTAACTGGAGTGAGTTGTTCACTGGAAAAACTGCAGATGGAATTTGGAAAGTTTTGAAAGAGAAATTGAGTGCAAAAAAAAAAAAATGTTTAACATCAGGATCTAAGCATACAACATCAGGCGGATATATTCCATAAGAACAAGATATCTGATTAAGGTGAGAGACAAAAAAATATAAGAAATGGAAGAGAGGTCAAACTACATCTTTGAAAACTGAAATAAATAAGCTGGACAAACAGATTAAGCATAATGTGTGACAAGATCAAGACAAATTTGAAGAAAATTTATATAAACATATTGAGCATAATAGGAAACCATTTTATAGATGCATATGCCCCGAGATTCATGAAGCTCGGTGCAAGGATGGCGTTAGCCTTGCGCCGACGGTGTGGCATAGAGATGGCGCAGCAGCACCACATGCATATTAATGAAGGCACGATGCGGTAACGGCCATGTGCATAGAAAACATGTATGAGTGCAGGGGGCGTATCTAAGCGCTGCACGGAGGCGTGAACATGTCAGCTGCATATGGACAAAAGAGCGAAGCAAGTCCAAAAGCACTCAGGAACCAAGGAAAATGGTATTAACGTATTTTATTAAGAACGTTTTCGCTTCTGTGAAACAGGAGCTTCTTCAGACAGAATAAAAAAGCGCCAAACCCACTTTTTAAATACGAAGAGGTTTGTGTTGACATGATGTCATATCCTTGACAACCAAGGTATAGACACATACACCTTTTAACGTACAGGTGTAAAACAATCAATATAAAAACAAGATTCCCAACCAGATAACACAGTTATTAAATCTAACATTTTATAAAAGAACATATAAACTTATAAGACTTTTTCCTCAATAAAAACATTTTTCGGGTAGTTAAATCTCCCATACAAAAACCTTTTCTCAAAAAGTATGGTCCCAAAAAGAAATTAACTAAATAAAATACAAGTTTTTAAAACCCAAAATAACTTTTGTATTTAAAACAAACAGCAGTATTGCAAGGTTCATTTACCCCTAAACAATACATTAGAAAAAATCTAATAAATGCAAGACTTTTTTGTACATACAAAAGGGGCTGCCAACAGATGTCCTAGCTGAACAAAAGTTATTAAGGTTCAATAAAATATTATTATTGAACCTTAATAACTTTTGTTCAGCTAGGACATCTGTTGGCAGCCCCTTTTGTATGTACAAAAAAGTCTTGCATTTATTAGATTTTTTTCTAATGTATTGTTTAGGGGTAAATGAACCTTGCAATATTGCTGTTTGTTTTAAATACAAAAGTTATTTTGGGTTTTAAAAACTTGTATTTTATTTAGTTAATTTCTTTTTGGGACCATACTTTTTGAGAAAAGGTTTTTGTATGGGAGATTTAACTACCCGAAAAATGTTTTTATTGAGGAAAAAGTCTTATAAGTTTATATGTTCTTTTATAAAATGTTAGATTTAATAACTGTGTTATCTGGTTGGGAATCTTGTTTTTATATTGATTGTTTTACACCTGTACGTTAAAAGGTGTATGTGTCTATACCTTGGTTGTCAAGGATATGACATCATGTCAACACAAACCTCTTCGTATTTAAAAAGTGGGTTTGGCGCTTTTTTATTCTGTCTGAAGAAGCTCCTGTTTCACAGAAGCAAAAACGTTCTTAATAAAATACGTTAATACCATTTTCCTTGGTTCCTGAGTGCTTTTGGACTTGCTTTGCTCTTTTGTCCAGTTGTCTTGTTACTTGTTTGGTTTCTCCTTTATGTCAGCTGCATATGTGCAACCTAAAATGCTGACTAGTTCAGCCTGCCTCTAATAGTAATCACTTCTGTCAGTGTCCATGGATACTGAAATGTATGCAAACATACAAGACATCATTGCGAACACCACAATAAGAAGTGAACACAAAGGCACGTAGCTGAATATTGAGTCCCTGTCCCTCGAACAAAGATATTTAAAACCCCATGCCCGTATTCCATTGTAGTGTCGCTAGTTATACCAAGTGGAAGTGAAACGCATTGTGTTAGCGCACCACCAATTGCCAAGCCTAGCCCAGTGGTTTGGGTTACCACCTGTCCTACATTGTGAGGGACAGTCCCCCTCTAGGCAGGTGTGTCCATACCAAAATCATAATAAATGTGAAATGTCCTGCGATAGTAGGACATAATTATGTCCCATATGTTATGTAATAGTCCCCATACAGTACGTATGTCCGTATATAAAATACCTATATGTTACAAGAAACAGAATAAGCAAGTAAATGAAACAGAATAAGCAACTACACTGCTACAACAATAAAAGCTTATATGTAGGCATGAAACTAATGTACTACCCTTTGCAATGACCATGGGTATGTGTTGGCCTGTAAACTCAGATGTGTGCCACAAAAATGTCCCATCCAGGTCATATGAAAAGGTACCCCATTCATCCAATATCTGCCCATTCGCGGTCCAAGTTGTGCTTGTCAGGAGTAAGAGGAACGCACAATTATGAATGATTCACTGAACAGGCCGCTGATTCCGTACAGTCGAACACCATACAGTCGCCTAATGGGCAGCCATTCCCAAACCTGTAGTCAGGAGTGACCTTAGGTCAACTGGTGCCCTAGGCAGAGGGCACAACAGCACCCCCCCATTACACCACCCAGTGCCCCATCCTGGTCTACCTACACCACATAAATACTGGTAAAGTGCCCCCACTAAAGCAGCGCCCTAGGCGGCCACTTAGTTGGCCTATGCCTAAGGCCAGCTATGACTGTAGTCATATAGTCCAATGTGATAGGCATCACAAGGTATGCCTAAGAGGAACACATGAATATGAATGATTCTCGTGACAGGCCCCTGATTCCATACAGTCGAATGCCATGCCGTCGCCTAATAGGCAGCTGTTTCCGATACTGTATTCATGTATTCTGATGTAATAGGCATCACAAGGTGGGAGCACATTGTATGAGGTACACACAAATATGATTGTGTCACTGGACAGGCCGCTGATTCTGTGCAGTCGAACGCGATGCCATAGCCTAATGGGTGGCCAATCCCGATACTGGAGTCATGTAGTACAATGTAATAGGCATCACAAGGTATTGTGGTCCTTGCTCACACCCAGGGGTGTGAGTGACAGATGCAAGCACCAATGCTGGTGCATTAGCAAGTGCAGGATCGAGCAGGTGTAAGCGTGTTTGGCTACCAGTATGCGAGTATTGCATTGGTTAAGCAATGTAGAGGCTAATCGAGCGTAAGAGGCTGTAACCAGAGGATATCATACAGTGCAGTCATTCAACAGTATAGGAATGTATCCTATCATGTAGATGTACATGTGAGTGTTAATGTCCAGCATATAGGTACATACATATATAGAGATGTATCAGGGACATACCATGTGGCAACAAAGCATTACAAACGAATGAAACGGGAAACACCAGTGACACCTGTATTATGTAGTGGTGTTGCTCTATGTGATCACAAGACTCCCTCAGACAGACATGTGTCAGTCATATGCGCAAATAGTTGTACATTGGCTGTATACATCACTCTGTGCATGTAATGTACATTAACACAACAGTACCTGTCCAATCATTATGTGTGAACAGTACTACTGCAATGTGCTGTGTGCAACATCATCATCATGATAAAGGTAAATGGGGTAACCATAGAGGGACCGATAGTGTTTTGTGTACAATGGGGTAGTCCTCCTCACGTGTACCTGGACCATGTAGGAGTGATGTGCATACCAGGACCGTGCACATGAGGAACAGTGGTGAGGATAACAGTAGTATGTTACAAGGGTTTAATGTGTCCAGTGGGCACATGTGTGTAATGGACAGCTATGTATAGGGTAGATGGTGTCCTAGGAGCTGAATGGCCTTATGTGTCCATAGGTGAGGGTCAGATGTTGGGGAAGGAGTGTAGGTATGGCCGCGGAGGATAGGTAGGAGCACAGAAATGACAGCATACAGGGTTGGTATATGACACATGTGGGAGGGATACACCTTGGATGGGGATGGGTCTTTGGTATTCAAAGGCCCATGGGAACAGTGGGATGGAGGTCTCCAGCCATGGGCAACTGCCACTGCACCTACACAGCTGCAAGGGAGGCAGTGCTGGGGGCTGTCCAGGAGGGGCAGCATCACCCTGTAAATGTGACACTCCACCCTTGAACTGGCATATCTGGCTTTGTAACCCCTTAGGGAGCCACCTACACAACATATCCGGGACCGCACGACAGCAGATATGTACCTGTCTGGTCCCACTCCCAAGGGGGACATGCTCCATCTTCAGTGGTGGTACCACCAGAAGGTGGTGCAGAGCCAACAGAGGTTGATGTTAATGGCTGGGCCCCAGATGTGCTAGTGCCTGGTGCCATGGTCAGCTGAAGTGGGACAGGAGGATCTGCTGGGACCTACCAACCAATTCAGCCTATGGTGTTGTGTTTTAAACTCACATATGGCTTAATGATAGACAACAGCATATAGGATTACCTACGACAGTCTGCATAGATATCACCAGCAACCCAACACAACAGATAGTATACATTTGCAGAGGGAGCACAACACATGCATATATATCGCATGGCAACTGTACAATGTGCAGTAGATGTGTGACCGCAGCTATGAACAGTTGCCCATCATTGGCTTGTCACTGGGAATCCCACACAATGTCAGTCATACCACTGTCTCATGTGACACATGTCCAGTCAGGGATGCGATGGCAGTAACACATCCCTATCATCATGTACTGTCTGCAATCCCCACACCATGCTTCTGCTGTGCACAGAAGTGTGTTCAGTGTGTAACACATGAATCAAATGGTTGCACACACTGACCTGTTCACAGATGGCCCTACAGATGGGGTTTCCTCATGAACAGAGTACTGTCATGCCTGTATTTTAACATGCAAAATAGCCATTACCACACACACATGTTAAACAGGCAGTAGTCTCAATGCAGCATAGCTACACTTACATGCTGTAGTTGTGTGGCACATCACCCTCCTGTCATTAGGCTATTTCCCACTTTGGAAAATGATTGAGATACATCCAGATATCATCTGCGATGCCGTGTCAGAACACCACATCCAGGTACCACTCACAGTGGCTGTCATGGCCAGATAATAACATGTTTCCCTAGATAGTGTACTGTGTTTATCATGTGGATAGCTATGGGAACACCATCACAGCTGTACCACATGCAATCAGCTAGAGGAGGACTGCAATAGGTGCAGAGGCCATCACCTGACCATTTCCATCTGTTACAATACACATGCTGCTGCTATGCAGGTGTACACCTTCACATCCACCAGAAAGTGTGTGTGTGGGACAGGCAATGTACACCAGGGAAGGGCTTGAAGACTTAACCATAAGCATTATCTGCCACACGCTGAATAGTACAGGGGCAAACCCCTGACTACTCATTACTATTACATGTACATGACATTACTACATGTGCCACAGAGGCGGCATGTTGCAGTGCTGTAAGAATATGTGTGTAGGTGAGTGAGTGCCATCTGCAACAGATATAGTAGACATACATTAGGTGAGGCACACATGTCGGTCCACATGAACGGATGCGATTGTCACCACAACCACACTCTAATGGACACGCATTGACACCTTTGCCAGGGCAGCAAATACACAATGTAACTACTTAGTTTGCCACACCGCAGTAATGCACAGGACCATGTGCACCACAGGGGATATTTGTAGGTTCTATGGGCTAGGGCATGTGAAAGTGCTTGACAACTGTTGGTATGCCAACAAGGTTTATACTGGGAGTGACTGTGGTTGGGAGCATCACAACCCACATGCAGACACAGGGTGCCAGTACTGTCATGCGGGTATGTATTGCTCCATGGGTGTGTAGTGTTTGGCTGTGCAAGATGGCTGTACAAGGCTGGGTGATGGGTAATCCTTGCCATCGTGTCACCCAACAATGGTGTGCAGTGCAGGGGTGTAGTGTCTGCAATGTCCCACACAGATGGGTACTGCATTATCTGGCCTGACATCCTGGTTACCAATGTGTAGGGCCATAGCTTTGCAATGCATGCCATGTCTGTGTTTGATAGTCCTTCACATGGACATTGCTTGGGATGTGCATGTCCCACAATACTGTACAGTGACATGTACAGGTGTACCTGGTTTGGCAGACACATGTAGTGTACACAGCCTGTTATACCCCGATATGCCAATACTGGCCTGGTGTGGTGAAATCTTCTTATAGTGAGAAGGTTGGCCCTACACCTCCATGGATAGAATGGACAGGTATTCCATTGTGTCAGTGGCATGGGTCCATACAGGGCACATGTGTACAGCATTGTCTGGCCTTAGTGGATCACATACCACATATGTTGCAGCCATTCAGTGTGGAACATAGTGAAGGCACAATGTACGCATATATGTGCTTATTGTACCATTGTACAGGGTGCCATGTCCTCTGCAGGCCACTGTGGTCACACCATGCCTACTATCTGTCCTCAATGTGCATGTTACTAGCAACATAGTGGGATATCCTAGGCAAGGTTGTATGTGCATGGCACATGGGTGCGGGACATATACCGGGTACTAGTAGGGCTGCATACTTAGTTCACCAGCTCTTTTGCCAGATGTATGGGTATGGCTTTCCAACACAGTGCCATGGCTGACTGACAGCTGTACTCCTTGTGAGGTGGCCAATGTGTCATAAGACGGATATTATATAGGAAAACTACAAAACCTGCTCCCAAACATGTCCAATGGTAAGACAATCACGGCCACCTCTACACAGGCTCTGACAGACAAACACACACTTGCCATGTCCTGTATACAAACCCCTACCATATAACACTGCAGAAACAAGCATTTAGTGCATGTGCTACAGCGAATACTACAAAGCACTGTACTTGTCTCATGCAGGCAGACACACATACACACACACACACACACACACACACACACACACACACACACACACACACACACACACACACAGTTGGCATGTCTGGGACTAGAACACCAACCTAACTACTTTACTACACTACAGCATTATGCAGTTACAGAACGTGCTACCGAGATTACTGGGACACAGCACTCCCAGGGGTGTATTTGTAGATGGGTGACATCATCGGCCTTGCTAACGGTGGGTATAAGAAATGTATGGAGCTTGAGCAGTATAAAAGCATTACTCAGTCCTCAGGCAAATGGGCACACACACACACACACACACAAACACACACACACACACACACACACACACACACACACACACACACACACACACACACACACACACACACAGCAAGTGTGGGATTAGAACACAACCTAACTACTTTATTACAATACAGCATTACACAGTTACAGAATGCGCTACCGAGATTACTGGGACACAGCACTCCCAGAGGTGTATTTGTAGATGGATGACATCATTGGCCTTGCTAACGGTGGGTATAAGAAATGTATGGAGTGTGAGCAGTATAAAAGCATTACTCATTCCTCAGGCAAATGGACACACACACACACACACACACACACACACACACACACACACACACACACACACACACACACACACACACACACACACACACACACACGGCAAGTGTGGGACTAGAACACCGACCTAACTACTTTATTACACTACAGCATTACGCAGTTACAGAACGCGCTACCGAGATCACTGGGACACAGCCCTCCCAGAGGTGTATTTGTAGATGGGTGACATCATCGGCCTTGCTAACGGTGGGTATAAGAAATGTATGGAGTGTGGGCAGTCTAAAAGTAGTTTAGAGTCCACCGGCAAATGGGGACAGACACACACACACACACACACACACACACACACACACACACACACGCGCGCGCGCGCGCGCCAGTGGTGGGTACGGAACACCTGCCTATTTACAGATTACTATTACAATACTACATACTTATGAATCACGCCACACAGACTACACATGTCAAGGTGGTCATTATGATCATATGGGAATGCGGACATCAACAGGGATGCTGTCAGTTAAGATGTACATACCTGTGAACCTGTGTGTTTAAAGTAGGAATTCATCTTGACCTGGAGTATGCCCATCTGTGGAATGGACGTCAACTACCACTATACAGGGTTACAATGGCCATGCCCATACACAGAGGCACATAACCGACACAAGGTGTCACTGGGCATGCTCACACACTTAGTAGCACAGGGCTGTTCGGAATGCACTATGTGTCCATCTACACAAGGATATACTAGGCATGCTCATACACTTAGTAGCACAGGGGGCATGCTCACACACTTAGTAGCACAGGACTGGTCGGAATGCACTACTATGTGTCCATCTACACAAGGATATACTGGGCATGCTCATCCTCCTAGTAGCACAGGGCTGACTGGGATTCACTCTGATGCTAAACACAGAAGGCCACAGTGGCCGTGCTATTACAGGTAGATATAAAGAACACATTGTAATGGGCTCTGGTGTTAGTAGTTGTCATTGTTAGCAGGAATGCTGCTCTACATATATTTGACACCGGTCTTTTACACAACATCAGCTGTCATTCTGGGATGACATGGCTGAGAGTAGGCATTCATGATCCAAGGGAGTGTGGATATTACCCAAGTCGCATCCGCCCACACAGTGCCATTCCAAGGCAAATGTCCTAAACACAGGTTAACTCCCATACACCTACAGGACAACTGCATTGTTTTCTTATGCTAACCAGTGCTAGATGTGTAGTGTCCATATTCACAGCTGGTCACTGTAGATCCAACAATGGGGAGTACTGACATCTGTGCAGTGAGGAACACCTGGCTGATGTCTCTGTAGTGCACAATAGCACTACCACCATATACCTCAGAACCTAACACTACCACCATATACCTCAGAACCAGGGCCATAACACAGGCACGGACCACTCCAGGTGGTGTACCCACATACATATAGGCCATTCACATGTACTGACCAGTCCCGCCATGAAAGGCATCACAGATAAGTCATGTGCAGGACACAATGTCACATGCTGCATTCTAGGATGTAAACTGCAGACACCACCATGCCCTCGGACCACCAACACACAACCATACATGTTGTATGACATAGACGAGTACACCACCATGTGACCCTTGACCTGTGTACTGTACTAAGCTCTACATCAACTGTAGAGAGTACACATGTACTGACACAGTTGCATCATGTGTTATGCAATGCAATGATACCACTGTTTGTGACCAGGTCAGCTGTACATATACCAGGGGCCCTCGGTACTTTCCACCATTAGCAGATGTCTGCTGCTGTACACCAGTACACACCCTCATGTATGGATATGACATACATGTACCTGCTCTGGGTATGTACATGCCACACACACAACATACCTGTAAATAGCATAGCTGTTGTAGTCCTTTGTGCAAACAGGTGGCTACAGCCATTACACACATGCACATGGAATGTAGGTCCATGGCTGCTGAATGCTAACAGTACATAAGGTATGATATCAATGTTGACAGAGGTAACATCCCCTCTGTACTGGTCACCCATCATATCATACAACAGTCCATGTGTCATGTATGTCATTACACATATCCACCAATTGCAATGCCTACAAACATGACCAAGTGTCAGGATTGTAGGACCTGCACACCTGTACACATAGTGTTGTGCGTTCAGATAACACGCATGTGCAGTTGCTGATGTATGCAGGTGGCATGTATCCTAGTACATCATGCAGCTGCAATGCAGCCTCAACATTGCCAACTGTATGTGGTGATATGCTGAATGTACAGAAAGATCTACCACAGGTATGGACAGATGTGTTGAAATAACTAAGTGGTGGGGCATCTTTGCAGATGGATGTTTGCTGTGGACAGCTCACAGGTGTGTCACAAGCAGTCCTACAATACAGGGTGTAACCGGTAAGCAATGGTTTCATTAATTGAAGGACATAACACACAACTTAGACAGCAGTCAGGGTGACAGCGAAGGTAAATCACTTGACACCTGTTAATAGATATGACGTCCCTAGTGCATATATCAGCACTGTTGGCACAGGAAGCATCAGTACAGTTTGTAATGTGCAATATTGCTGTACGTCTGACATACATAACATGAGCTAGGCAGGTCTGAGATTCACAGTATTGGCATGTGGTGCTGCATGTGTGTCCATATATGTCACATATTGTGGGGAATACATCTCAATTGTTACTCACTCTCCTGTACACTAGTGTACACATCTGTACAGACTGCAATGTAGAAAGCAGGACATAGGCAGCGGTGTGTATCTCACACATGTGAGGTATCTGTATGTGCATGACATAGGTGTATTAATTACTGAATGCCACAGTGTGTGCATGTAGGGCTGACTGGTCCCTGGGGTGAGGATGTATGTTACCATACTGAACTGATAAGACCCCTCCCACCATCCAGGCATGTTGATGTCCCCAATCTTAGGCCGTACTGACTACCTGTACATGTGTATTCTCTGTGGTGTGTCATGTAGGTGCACAGTACTGTAATGATGATTTGCACATAGGCAGGGGTCCTCATCTCACCAGTAGCAACTGTGTGCGAATGTGTGTGTTACTGTGTCGGTGAAGCCGTGAGTGTGTGTGTGTGTGTGTGTGTGTGTGTGTGTGTGTGTGTGTGTGTTACAGTGTCACTGAATACATGTGTGTCAATACCTGAGTGTGTGGGTGTAGTTGTGTGTTGGCATCCTGTCATGGGAATGTGTATTACTGATTCTCACTGAGGCAACATACTTCCCACTGGTCTCTACCCTTGTAATCAGCTAGACCACTCTCTTACCTCACCACTCCATGTAACTGTACCTGTGATGTCACCCTTTATGGATGTCATGTCTGTGGCCACAGTAGCTTAATACACAGCTATCATGCTCTTGGAATGGTAGACGTGTTTGTAACGTGGGACATTCTCACTGGTATGTGGCAGCTACATGGTGCATGCTGGTATATTCATGCATACTTGTGAGTAGTCCACATTGACATATGGGACACTTAACTGCAAACACTGACATCCACAGGCACGTGCAATTAGACCTGAAGAAGGACAGCAGAACATCATGACCAACATGCATTTACTGTTGTTACACAAGACACATACTGTTAACAGTATTGTACACCTGTACTACATGGTATAGCTGCTGCCTGTCAACAGTCCTCAACATTTGTAAACTACACATATCATCCTAGTCTATTCACCCTGTGCATCAGACCATATGCGCATGTCCCTGCACTGATGGTGTGGATGTCAGGGATGTGGCACAGGCATCATCATATGCACAGGGTGATAATCTTTGCCGGAGGCCTAGGCTGCACTGTTGTTACACAAGGCACATACTGTTAACAGTATTGTACACCTGTACTACATGGTATATCTGCTGCCTGTCAACAGTCCTCAACATTTGTAAACTACATGTATCATCCTAGTCTGTTCACCCTGTGCATCAGACCATATGAGCATGTCCCTGCCCCGATGGTGTGGATGTCAGGGATGTGGCACAGGCATCATCATACGCACAGGGTGATAATCTTTGCCGGAGGCCTAGGCTGCACTGTTGTTACACAAGGCACATACTGTTAACAGTATTGTACACCTGTACTACATGGTATATCTGCTGCCTGTCAACAGTCCTCAACATTTGTAAACTACATGTATCATCCTAGTCTGTTCACCCTGTGCATCAGACCATATGAGCATGTCCCTGCACCGATGGTGTGGATGTCAGAGATGTGGCACAGGCATCATCATATGCACAGGGTGTTAATGTTTGCAAGAGGCCTAGGCTGCACCATTGGATGTCATCAAGTGTGTGGGTTTGGGCCTTTGATCTAATTGGGTGTGTGTGGATGTTATGCATGTGTGTGTTGTGGTGTCCTACATATGTGTCCAGTGTGTGTGTGTATGTATGCACACAGTTCTCCCATGTGTCTGGTCTACACAGGGGTATTATTGACAGCTGCAGACTGTACAGGCAAGGCTTTACAGTTTATGGTGTCTGGCCATGGACATGTGACCTGTGTCTGCCAGGGGTTGCATGGGCACTACCAGACAGAGGTGCGGATTGGGTACTGTCTGATGTAACTTGTCCACTGGAATCATGTCCCTGTTGGGACCATCCCAGGCCACATGCACGTGGCCTGCTGTGCCATGGGTTGACAGCACAGCACCAGATGCACTGCTGCTGCTACCACCACTATGGGAGCGGGCATGTGAGGTAGCTTGTACACGTAGACCTGACACAGGTGATGTAGCAGGCTTACGTCCATGTGCCCGATGCCTCACTCCTACCAGATGTTCCAACACAGACAGCTCATGCTTGCAGATTGTCATGCCATGGTCAAGGACTCCAACCATGTCACCCAACTGTCTATCCAAAGCATCAGCAATCTGCTGTTGAGCATTTACCATTGCCTGGATGCTGTTGTTTAAAGAACAAACAGTAGCCCTCTGTAGCCTCTGATCTTCTCTGTTGTGCCGTTCAGCATGTGCCTGTGCCTCCATTACAGCCTGAAACATGCATCTGGTGACACCAGCTGCTGCACTCTGTCGTGCAGGAGCATGTTGTCCAGAGGTCCTCCTACGAGCAGCACTGGCCACGTGCCTGTGTGGGGCACCACCAGTAGTTTGTCTGACACCATGGTGTGCAGGCACACCTTCCATAGCTCCCACAATTTCCTTTTCCAAGCTACCCAGCGTCAACTGTCCTTTCTCTATGGCCACTGGTGATGGGGTATGTGCAGGTATGGGATCTGTGTGCGGGGATGAGGTGGATATAGATGGAATGGCAACCAATGACACAGTTTTAGCCCCTGACAACTCTGCCTGTGTCCCAATCATACGTTCATCATCACTGCTAGAGTCTGTGGGGACACTAACATCTGAGGTACCGCAGGAGGCCAATGCACCTACATCACCTGTGAGGGCAGACAAGAACTGTACATTACAATCTATACAATAGACACACACAAACATGCATGTGATATGACAGAAGGCATGCAACATGCATGTGATATGGCAGACGGCATGCAACACAGACAATAATAGTGGTAGTTATCATACATCCCTAGGTTGCACACAATAGCATGCATGTGTCATAGCAGACGGCATGCAAATTACACAATCATAGTAGTGATTAGCATATATCCCTGTGTTACACCATGTGGACCAGCACAGGTTAACAGTACACCTGCCTGATGTGTGGCATATGACCTTGATAATCACATGTAGTATGACATGTGATTTGCTGTGTGCAATGACATGCATACATGTTTAACACAATAGTGTCCTGTCAAATATACAGTGGGGCAATGGTGTACCAATTCAGTTTTGTCTGTCCACCCTACAGATATACTGCAGATTTAGCTGATGTGCATGGCCATTGCAAGAAATCATGAGGCGTCTCTAGTGCTATACAGTGTGAGTTACAGACAGGGTTCATAGCCATGACTGTGTTCAGATACAATACATATATACTGTGGAATGTGACCATGTCACTGAGGTGTATACACACTAAACCATGATGTAGAAGTTGTGACACAGGTCACTGATGGGTATACGGATGACACCCCTGCACATCTGCAACCATATTGTTGCAGCCTGGCAACTATAGCCAGACATGGCAAACACGTCGGCACACCATTTCCCACATGACATCTGTGTACCCCACACACGAGGAGCTAGTATGGCATTTATGTCCAACACCGGCAACAGGAATGTACTGTATCTGTGGCCTGATGTGGATACTGTACAGCTGACTGCTGTCATGTTGCAACACCCTCAAGATGTTCAACACATCTTATGTGGTGGATTGATGTTATGCCTACACAAGAAGTGCACAGGCCTGTAGGATGTCTAATGTTCCACATCTACATTATGACCATTATACAAAGGCCATGGTTGAACCATGTGTAGCCATTGTATGACAGGGTGTACACACAAGCAGAACACATCTACTGTGTGTGTTGCTCCATGTCTCTGGCCATCCTCCATGGCCATGTGTGTATATGTGTTGTCCAAATTATTGTGATGGGCATCTATTTCACATGTCTGTGTTGTCCCATATGACATATATGCTCCACTGACAACAGGGTTATGCAGATAAAGGGTGGTATGTAGGATATGTTTTCAGGTAAGGTAGACAGTGTAGCAGCCAGGCCAATAGATGTCATGGACATGTCAAGATAGCACATCACATTGTATGACATTCATAGCAGGGCTATGAACCACACTGGTGAAACCTGTGTGCTGGCCATACTCCAGCCCACTGTGTAGTACTGTTTGTATTCACCACATGTGTAGATCAGATCTGTTGTATGTCCCTAAAGTGAACAGCACCTCCATCATTGTATGCACAGCTGTCAACACATCTGGCAATAAAGTTTGTGAGGATTCATGTCGGTGAGATGATTCACATAGTTCTCAAGTGTTGCACATGGGTAGTCATTGTGATGCATTGCAGGTCCGACCTGTATATTGTGACAGGACCATACATTATGTGTACATGTTGTGAATGGTCACATGGCAGATAGAGTTGTGCATTATGGTTCCTGATAGATAATAACACTCTCACCTGCAATGGGCTGCTGTCGCAGCGGAATGCCAGAGGAACCTAAATAGGAGTAACACAGCAGTATGAGCATAATCCACCCCTGTATAAAGGATACAGGGAGCAATGTGCATAACACATAGACCAGTACATTAGACTATACTATGGTGTATGCACATGTGCATACACAGAGTAGCATACTATAGTATGCAACATGTGTGTATACATGCCTTGCATATGATGTTACATTACATATTGTACAGTGACACATGCAACTATATGGAATATAGTTGTTATAGGTGCAGTACTGACTTACCAGGCAACTCCAGGCTCAGTGGTTAAGAGACACCCACCTCCACAATATCAGCTAAGGCTTGTGGATGTGGTTCTGCAGGTGTCCCCAGGTTGGCCAGTAGCTCCTCGGTACGTGTGAGTGGGGGCTGGGTTGGTGGTCCACCACCTGTTGCATCTTGTTCCCTGGCGATTGCATTTGCACATTGTTTTGCCTGTCTAATGAGGTCTGTACAGTGTCTGCACACCTGCTGGTATGTGCGGTTGTGGCCACCCACATCATTAACCCTCCTGTGAAGTTCCATCCACAGGGCATCCCCCTGTGGCACATGGCTGAATAGGATATCATGATTGTCGAGTAGATATGGGATGAGGGCTTCATCCTCCAAGTGTGTAAAAGGGGGAAGCCTTTCACGTGGCATACCTGGAAGACATAATGATGGAGACAGGTCACAGTAACTCACAGAGACATACAGAGCTACAGCTGAACATACATGTGTATCGCATTAATTCAGTTTAAATAGTTGTATTTGCAAACCTACATGACACTGACGTGTTTGTGTCACACACATGTGACACTCAATTTTGAGTGGATATTATCACCATATATGTGTGTGTGTGTGTGTGTGTGTGTGTGTGTGTGTGTGTGTGTGTCACCTGATTACATTGCTCATACTCCATGTGGTTGCTGTCTTGATGTGAATATGTCTGTTTGCTTTACTGGTGTTCCTACCTATCAGCACATGGCTGGATGTATCCACATTAATGCAGTCGACCTTGATGCAGTGTATATGTCACATATAAGGACTTACACTGCCTTAACAGACATGACCTGTGACCCTGCAGACATGCTCACATAAGGTTTTACATGTATGTGTTCTGCCATATACATCTACACGGCACTGTACAGTGATTCAACATCCTGCCATGTATCACCTGTGCTGCACATGTAATGCACATGGGACACTGGCTAACCAGATGGTATTGCAGGGATGGATATCAACAATAGCATGTACAGTCAAAGTCAACTAGTGGGCTATATGCCATGGGCCATGTATGAATCGAGGATGAAAGGTTACCTGGCAGTAGCCGACAGGTGGGTCTGTGGGGCCAGGTGGAGCAGTGTCACATTACTAATCCACAGGGTTAATGGTACATATACCATGCGTTACCATGCGGTCATCACACCATGTCTGAGAGGGGAGCGATGTGCAGCTTTGACTGACAGGAATGCATAGTATGGCAGGACTATGTCAAGTGTATGGGACAAGGATCTGTCCAGCATGTGGCAGATGGATGTCCATGAAGTATGTGTTCGAAATCAGGATGAGTACGTGTAGCATGTCCAACATCACTGTGTTGGACATGGATTTATTCAGGGTATGCATCATGCTACATAGTGGAGATGGGGAATGGAAAGGCTGGTGTAGGCCATCTGCACATGGCCAATACCCCTTAAAGGAAATATGTGATCTGATATGGGTCACTTGAGTGTTCTGTATGGCTGGACAATGATCTCTATATTCATGAATGGCACCCTATCATTATTAGGGTTGCCACATATGACTACCTGACAGGTGTGGTAATGTAGCTATTACAGAAAAGACAACTGCCCATCTGCATCCCTCACACACAAGTGTCCATTATGTTGACCGCTGCCTAGGTGGTAGTTCATGGGTACAGGGTTATTAACATAGGGGTGACAATGCGAGGCAGCTATTGCTCCTAGGTCATAGTCATTTGCATACTTCAATAGGCAGATGCCTTCTGTTTGTCTGTGAGGTATTGACTACAATGAGGGGGGATAAAATTCATTAACCCTGACATACTGCAGCTGCCACTAGTGTGATGATCACATATTATTCAGACACCTTCTGTAGTGCTGGTTCTGCCAGCAGTCCTGTTGCAAAACACTCTTGTGACATAGGAATGTACATCTAGTATACTAAGTGTAGGTGGTACACAGTATGGGTGATGATGTCCTATGACCTAGCAAGGTTGTGATATGCAGTGTGACATCAAACATACTGTCATCTACATCTGTACTGCTGACATCACTTAAGTGATCAAGGTTCATGGCCTTTCAGACCAGACTCAACAGGGTAGCAGTAAAGTACTTCCTATTATCAGTGGTGTCTCCCCCTTTGTGGGTTGTGATACCTGTTGGTGTGCACCATTCAGTGTGTACACAACCTGACATGGAGCTATGTTTTACATGATGTGTACGTGGAGAGCATCTTGTTTTGCCATATGTGTATGATACAACCTGTGATGTGGGCAGGTCCCATGCAGACTGAGTGCAGCTTGTGCCTGCATAGTTGTGGGTACAGGTGCCCTGTGGTATACATGGATATATGCTTGTGTACCTGTTGGGGGGAGGGGGCCGTGTGTTTATATTATCCAAGACCCTATCTGGATTGCTTATTCATGCTAAGCACTTGTTCAGGTCTTGTAAACATTATGTAAGCTAATAATTACTATAGCACTCAGTCTTCCTCATTACCTACAGGTAAGGGTGAACAGGTTTTGTACATACTTTTCTCACTTGCGTAGAGTAATGTAGCTCTTGTACTCATTTTCCTCACTTATCTAGGTGAATGTAGTTCTATATTCAGGCATGTCCAAGAGTCAACTGCCAGTGTTCTCACCTGTCTATCTGATGAATCTGGACATCTTGAGGCAATGTACACATTGCCTCATGTACGCAGACAAGCCTTTCCACCTACCACCCAACACTACAACCTGTGAGAGATGCACTCATCTAGCCAAACTGGAGGTAAAGGTCTCTCCAACCAAGCCTGACCCTGACTGTCATGTGGAGAAGGTACACAGTCGCACAACACCACACTCATCACATAAGTCTCACTGAATTTACCCCACCATTAACTGGGAAAACTACTCGTTTACCAACACATTAGCTCAACAGTTTCTGGAATTCATAAACACCAATGCCCTGACTCAACATATCCACACACCCACCAGGGGCAACAATATTCTAGACCTAGTCATTACCAACATGAGTGACTGGTGCTCCACACATGAAGCCAACTCCTCGTTGGTCTGATCAGACCATGTGCTGAACACTGTTGATATCCATATCCCGCACCCACCCCCCCATTAAGGGAACCACAGTATAATATGTCTACAAGGCCAACTACATGCTTCTTAAGACAGATATGGTGTACGTCATGACACCCATGCAGATGGACAGTACTGTTACAACTGCTGAATCCTACACAAATGCACTCTATAAGCACTTACAGGAGTGCATGGCTTGTGCTATCCCAAACAGAACCAGGACACTATACTCATAATTAACTAAACCAATCTGGTGGTCCCCTGCCATAAACTTATTGTACTACAGGAGGAAGACACTGTTGCAAAAGAGAGTACAATACCATGCATGGAGGAGATCCCTGGCCAGCCTCAGTAAGAAGGTGAGATCCCTTATAAGATCCTCCAAAGCTAGCTATGAAAACTACCACACAACTAATACCAGCAACAACCACAAAGCATTCTATAGCTATGTCACATATCTCAATGTCAACAACCAGATCTGCTCTGAGTTACAGCACAAAGGCACGAACATTACAGAAACAATTGATATTGGCAACATCCTGGCAGATCCTTCTCAAAGCTGCACACTCTAAAGGCAATATCACAGCATCGATGGGACCGGACAACATCCCAGGCTGCATTTTACACAAACTTCAGATCGTACTGTCTCCCCACCTATGCACCAATTTCAATAATAGCCTCACATTGGGCATAGTGCCCCCTGAATGGCACACAGCAACAGTTATCCCACTCCACAAAGGTGGCACCACAATGGACCACGGGACCTATTTTCCTATGGGCCTGACTAGCCTGGTCTGCAAGGCTATGATGCACATCATGGATCACTGTCACAGAGACATTGGGTACCTCCCAACCTTTGACCCCTCCGTTTGGCATTGTTAAGGCTGGACCATGCCTCCTAAACCTAGTGGACTTCTTAGAGACAGTTACCAAGGCATTAGATGAGGGTAAGGAGGTCCACACAGCCTACCTAGAGCTCTCATAGGCTTTCAACACCATTCCTCCTTCTGGTATTATCAACATACCCATCCGCCTGAACATTAACCCCTACGTCATGTGATGGTTTGCAAGTGGCTCACGGACAGAACCCACACAGTGGGAGTTGCATACCCTAGGCCTGATTGTATACCAGTTACAACTGGCGTCCCCCAGGGCTCAGTCCTAGGACCCCTCATGTTCAGTATATACTTCTCTGATGTACAGACAAGCACAGGAGGGGCTTTGTCTGAAAAGGTTTGCAGACGACTGCAAACTAGGGGACATAATTATTTCCCCAGCTGTTACAAACACCCTCTTGAAGGGTCGCACTGGGATGGATACCTGGTGTTAATCTCATGGCGTCAAGCTGAATGCCTAAAAGTGCATAGTCATCCCCTTTGGATATAACTAATTACCCGCAGACTACCACATAGGTGCTAGTCCCCTACATACAGAAAAGGTAATATGGGATCCGGGAACCCCAGTAGATAGCAATCTCTCCTTCGATACCCATAATGACAAGGTGGTTAGAATATCCTTCTACATGGCTCCCCTAATCTCTAATGGGTTTGCATCCAGATCAGAGGGGCCATTGTGACTCTACACATGTCATATTAGACCCATTAAAGGATACAACACCCCATTTGGGATATACCTTACAAGACAACTGCAACAGCTTGGAAGACCACAGCAGTACCACACCAAGAGGATTACTGACCTCAAACAGATGACCTATGCAGCCCAACCTATGAAACTCCAGCTGTACTCAGTTGCATACCGCATACTCACAGGTGATCTCTGCTTGACATACAAGGCCCATGTCCAACCCTTTATTGCTGGATATGCTCCACCTAAACAGAAGCCCCTGAGAGCCACATGCTTTAGGGATATACACCTAACCATAATGATGAGTAGGATGTGCTGGACGGATAGATTCCTGACCCGGACACTCCCTATCCTTTGGAACATGATTCCAATGTACATCAGGCAGGGCCCCTCATGAGCACTCTTCAAGGGAAACCTTGACATGTGGATGGGAGACAGACATGTACCCCGGGGATCACTGCAGTGACTCTGCTGGACAGAGGCACATGGAACTATTGGCTCTGCTGTTCAGAGGCACAGGGAACCAACCTATGGGGGTGGCAAAAGCCAACACACGCTAGCTAGGCTTACAGATACCCTTGGTAAGACAGCCTAGTACCTACCTTTGCACATATTACATGTCTTATGTGCATGGATAGTTAAATAGCTCTTCCATTTTACTTTGCTATCATGCTGATAAACTGTCAGCTCACTAAAAGACATATGTATCCTGTTATTGTGTATTGTAAATGCCAATTGACATACCTAATGTTTGCCTAACATTACAGTAATGTTATGTAGCTTGTAATACATATCTGCCTACAATACTGTACATTACACAGTTATTGGCACAATATCCCACAATGCAAATCATACTTGCACAGTGGCCCAACCTTCCACATGTTATTCTCTGTAATACACCCATACATAAGGCTACAGTTGCAATATATCAACATATAGTATCCCCTGTTATAGCACATACTTGTTGGACCAGCCCTGCCACTGACATTGGCTGGTGAGGAGTATTTCTGTTCAAAGCCCTTATATAGCATCCCTTGTGGTGTATGCGGTGTTTGCCTTGTGACCTACAGCAGTACACACAAATACTACAAGTGTTACTATGCTCAACAATACATCACTACAAGATAACTGTTTCCACTATATGGATTGCATGCACTTTAAATACTACAGAATAGTACTACATACACAGACATACTGACTGTTCTACATACCTTATTAGTAACCCAAGGTGTCGTTAACTGTTGATTCAATACTTTTTGGTTTGTGTTTCAATGTTCTTTGTAACATTCCGCTGGTATATACGGATGGTTTGAATGTGTGATGACACATCCTTTTCTAGTTACATATCGGTAACATGTGGTATCCTGTCCACCAATTGCTGTTCCAAAGTAGTTAACTGGATGCACATCAGCTGTGCAGCTACTCCATTAGCTGATATCATGGCAACAGTGGTGTATAAGTGAGTACTCCTTTTGGGCACTGTCCGTTTGTCTTACTTTTGGGGGAGATGGCCAAGATGTTTTATTGTGATATATTTGAACAGCTATATGGAGACACACAGAGATATATTAGCTTCATGACTCCCATGGACTGTGTGTAATGGCTAGACGATTTAGTTCTTCATGTGAGTACAGCTGTTATATTTTGGAACAGTGCTACTTATGCAGGGTTTGTTTGTACCTGATACTTCTGCAGATGTTTAAGTCTGGCAAGGATGTTTGGCCAGCTCAAGGCCATATGGCTATGCATGAACTGTTATGTGGTGTACAGTGTGCTCACCAGACATCCTTGATTTGGTGTACAAGTGTAGCATACTGTGCTGTTATTCACTAATTGTTAACACCTCCCGGTGTACGCACAACCCTCTGAAATGGGATTAGTGCAAACAAACCCTATTACATCAGCAGTTGTGCCATTGTATAACAGCAGCTATTTCACATAGGGCCATGTTAGTGTGTCTCTGGCAAGGTATGTTAAGGCTTCTGCAGATTTCATACAGTGTGTGAATGATTTGTGATGTTATTACAGTTTGTATTATAATATGTTTGGGTGTGAGGGTGATGTTGGTGGGTGTGCTTAGCAGATGCAGGTGTGTAGGAACTGCTTTTATACATAATCGCTATGTGCATGAGGGTTCCTTCCCTATTTGAAACCTATCCTTTTGTGGATTAATACAATGGTAATTGCAGGCTGATTCATTAAGGCACTGTAATGTGGTTCCTGTATAGCATACAGGTGATGTTAGTCCTTGAATCCCTTCGGTAATACATCTGAATGTAATAACGTGCTGCTACATGATAGCTGTGTATTTCTGTCATAGGTATTTGCAGTCATCATAGTTGTGTTGGTGACTGACCCTCTTTGGCTAGGGTTGCCACCTTTTCATATGTCCATAGTGGGTCCTTTTCGGGACACACATCTGATTTTACAGGCCAACACAAACCCACAGTCAGTACAAGGGATAGAACTTTCCTTTCTTGCCTAATTATAAGCTTACTCTTGTAGCAGTTTAGTAGCTTATCCTGTTTCCTGTACCATGTAGGTATTTTACATACAGAAATAACTATTGTATGCAACTATTACAGTACATATGGGACATAATTATGTCCTACAATCCCAGGACAATTGCCACGTTTAATATATTTGGTCAGGACACAACCACTCAAAGAGGAAGTGTACCTCCGCAAAGTGGGACAGGTGGTAACACTATCACTGACTCATGTCCATAGCACATATTTGTAATAGTGAATAGGCATATACTCTCCATATCCTTTGTTCATAAAGGTTGGTTGTGGTGGAATGTGGGATTGCTATGGTCTGTTATACACATATATGAACACTTCAACCGCTGTATACGGGAGACCTGTGGAATCCCGAAACCACAGTGTTCTGACACACACAGTACCGGGACCAGACTCCCATACCCCACATTACCGACATCAACAGTAACTCGCGAAGGTAACACGAACATGGAACACACACATGCAGACTCAGACACACTGCTACCCAACACATCCAAACAAACCATCCTACACTACGTATGAGCAGGTGGCCAAGCCCCCCTACACCCCCCATGTAGGTGTCTGCACCCCCCACACCGCCCCTACTTTAATATTCTACATCCTAGGTCGCGCACACAGACGCACAAAGCTAACCCACAACCACACATTACAGTCCCCCAAGAACACACACCACTCACAGAACACACACTTACACACACTACAGCCCTAAGAAACACACGTACACACAGTAACCTACCCAAACCGCAACACCAGAAGCACTGACTAACTGTCCATTAATATTGTGAGATTACAGCTCGCGCATCTGGCGTTTCGGTACTGTGTTCTTTTGGACCTTAAGCCTCGGGATTATGCACGCCGGTATGTAAAGCAGTCAGTATGTGGTAGGTATCCCATTTATATGTACCTCCGTGGTTATGTAGATGTTAACCTATCTATATATCTACATATATCCCCATATATCGACATCTCTCTCTCTCTCTCTCTCTATATATATATATATATATATATATATATATAAAACATACACCTTTCATTGGGTACATGCCGGTTTGTCCTATTTCAACACATTCCTACCTTTTGTGTTTTATCCTGTCAGTATACATGACTGCCATTGGTACATCTCAGGTAGCTTAATGGTATGTTATTGTGATGAATGTGTATATGTCTGTGTGTTCTAATCCTGGCAGTGATATCTTACCTCTCAGAGCAGGTACTGGTAGTGCAAGGGTGATTAAAGCACATTTCAGCGGTTGTGTGTTCCACATGTTTATTATTCTGTGGAGAACTACATATATATGCAAGCTGTGTTTAAGGTATACTATATAACATGTACACATCTGTGAAGATTCCTGTCAGGGATACTCCATATTATTTGGAACTACATCCTTGATTACATTATACAAAACCCCTCACTGACACTTCGGGGAATCCCCGCAGAGTGGGTGGTGAACAGTAGCTACACCCCAGGGATCCCGCAAGTGGTTCTGCTCCACAGAGGGACAGTTAGTTGATTGATGGGGTGGCGACAGCAGAAACATTTTGCCTATGCTTATGAGTGGCCTCGTCAGTTGGGCATGTACTTACCGATGTATCTATGAACCTGGACATACAGTATGGGCACATGTTGATAGCTTAATTTACTGTTCAGGTATTGACTTACCTTGTGCCAATGGAAGTTGTGTGTACAATAGTTGAGGGCTACCTATGTAGGATGCACACAGTAGATCACCTATACATGACAATTTACAGGTGGTCATGTGTGTGCCATCCATGTTTGCTGTGTGTGCAGGTGGAGAAGGGTGTCAGTCCATGAGTGCCTACACTGTCAGTGTGTGTGTGCTATATGTTCCCTCTTTGCCAAGGCATGGGCATGCTGGGCACACCTCCATCTGCCTACTGGGGCTAGCATAGGCTGTTCATGGTCTGAGTCCCCCTGTGCCTGTAGGTCCCTTGGCAATGGTGGTGGGCTGTGAGGGCCTTCACCATTCTGTCTCTGATGCAGCTGTTTCTGCAGGATCATATTGTGTAGCATGGCACTTACTATGAAGATGTGGGCACATGTTCCTGGAGAGTACTGCAAGGCTCCACCAGATATGTCCAAACAATGGAACCATGATTTCAGCATCCCAAACACGTGCTCTATGATGATTCTGGTTTTTGCGTGTGCCTCATTATGGCATTCTTGCATGGCTGTGTGTGCATTTCTGATGGGAGTCATCATCCACGGTTCCAGTGCATAGCCAGCATCCCCCCACCAGGTGACCATATGGGATGTCCCCCCCTGGCAAATACCTGATACAGCTGTGAGGCATGCCAGATGTGGGAGTCGTGATAGCTTCCAGGGCTGCCAACACACACATCCATGATAATGCCCTGGGCATTGCACATGACCTGGCAGTTGATGGAGGGAAATCCATTGCGGTTTATGTAGCGCCTACCCTGCTCACCTGGTGGTGATTTGATGTGTATGTGTGTGCAGTCTATTGCACCCAGTACTTCTGGGTAGTCTGCCACATGGTGGAAGAGACGCATATTGCTGGCCAACTCCTCCTGCGTTCAGGGGAATTATATGTGCTCATTGGCATGTGGTAACATGGCATCCAGGAACTGGTGGAGTACCCTGGATGCTGATGCCTGTGAGATCCCCATGATATCCCCAGTTGGCCTTTGGAAGGTACCTGTGGCTAGTATTTTCAAGCTTACACATACCTTCGTGTCCACTGGGATGGGTTCCCCTCTGTTACTTCTGGCTCAGAGGAGTGGCCGGCACAGCTCAACAAGTTGCTGTATGATGTCCCTGTCCACCCTGTAATGCTCTACTATCTCCAGATCATGTAGCCCCTGTTAGGTTACCCTGGGTCTGAACACTTGTCTCCTCCTCCGGTGCCTGAGATGGTTGTCAGCATCATCCTCCACACCACCGCCAGTCTCCAACACATGCTGGTGAATCAAAGCTATGGCAGCCTCTAACATATACATATTAAAAGTTCCCCGTCTGTATACACCAATGGTGCAGAGTGTCTGGGAATACACAAGTGTGTGTGTGGGGCTTTCACACCTTATACTATTGGGCAGTGGATGATGCTGGTGTAATTGGGTGCATTTGTGCTATTCGAGCTGCAGGGTATCTTAATTATTGGTTTTACAGCAGGTACTGCTATCGTGGGGCCTTTGGTGTTGACTTATACTTGTCTGCCATGATTCATCTATTGCCCTTTACTTCTATTTTCAGCCCAATTCACCTCCCATTGTCAGACATGCATCCAGCTGCAGCCTTTCTTGTTTTGTGCTTCCACAACCCAGGATTGTGTTGGGAAATGTGTTATGTAGCTGATCTACTGCAAATTTGCTTTATTCTGCTGTGACAGTTCTCTTTTCATTGCTGTATGGCACCTCCCATTTCCTGTCCTGCATTTAGCTGCTAGCAGCCTTGTTAGCTGTTGTCTATGGCCCACTGTGAGTTTCTAGGTGTTAATTACTCATTTGTACTCCAATTACCATGCTGCAGCATTTCCTTATTGTCTTCCCATATCCTTCCTGTTTCAGCTGTGGTGTGCACCGCGCACAGCCATTTACCTGGTTTTGTGTGCGTTTTCATCCACGTTCACATGAACTTTCGGTTACCTTGTGTGCTCTCAGCTAAGCAAAGCTATGGCTACTTCTACACCCCTATCCTGCGGCTTTGCTTAGCAACATGCAACATGGATTAGCAATGATCCAATGTGCTTACAGCTACGGTGGCGGGCCCCTCTCTTGATGTCATGTTTACCTCCAAGCCACTTCTGGGTGTTGTAACGCTATGCCATGTGGTATATCCTTACACCGGTGGGGCGTTTGCAATTCAGTATTACTTGACTCATTTGCATGGCATTGACTGCTAATTCCTAGTTACCACATGGAACACTGTCACAGACCCTTAGCAACCCTTGCTCCATGGTTGTGGTGTAGCATGCATGCCATTGACTGTTATGGGGATATCATGAATTGTGTTACATTACAGTTTTATGACATCTAAATATATTTTCCTTGTGATCCCATTTGTGCACCGATTCACTGCGGTTTTACTTTGCATTGGTGTGCCCATGACATTAAATGTTATTTTTTATATGTTGTGCATGTTGTTTTATGCCATTGGCTATATATTTAGCCATTGGCATATATTAACATTATAATACGTAAGTTTGGTCCGTTTTCATGGCTCCGATTTTATGTTTGACAAAATGTAAACCGTTTTTTTTTGGTTTACATTTCTACATGCTTATGCTATGCCTGCACAACTTCATGAATCTCTATATACCTTCATTTGCATGCTACACTGCTGCGCATGGGGTAATTAGCATACATGCACCGGGAGCTGCGCAGCTCTGGCATACGTTGGTAGTGCACATGGAAACAGCTCTTACCTGAATCGCTCGACAGCCATAGATCGCCGACGCTACTCCGGTGCATGGTGCAAGCTTCATGAATCCTGGGGATGATGTAGAAGAAGTAAAGACACACAAATTGAAAAACTTTGTGCAGATTCTAAAATTTATTCACAGATGCAACAGATTATAGATATATTTACAAAATCTTATGCAAAACAGTTTGGCTCCACAAAAGGGGTGATAAGTTGTCCGAGTGACATCCAGGTAACTCCAGATAGCTGGAATCAAATTAGATTATATTGAAAAAGAACTGCACAAACTAGATCCAAGCAAAGCACAGGGAGGAGATGGAATTAACAACAATGACCTGAGAACACTTCAGCAAGAACTTATATATCTATTATATCTTAATATATATCATTATATCTATTATTCACTAGGTCATATAAATATGGGGAGAGGCCTCAAGATTGGAGGCATGCAGTTAGTAAACCTGTCTTTAAGGGAAAGGGGAGTAGGACAAACCCAGAGTCATACAGACCCTTAAGTCTACTTTCATGTTTTGTAAAAATATTGGAGAAGGTAATATTGGATAAGTTATTGTCAGAACTGGATAGGTTAGGACTTGAAACCATATATCAGCATGCAATGTTGAAAACAGATCTGTTACCACCTGTAACATGATGTCATACAACAATACAATAACAGCTATACATGAAAACTTATGCTGTGATGTAATTTATATAGATTTAACTTCAGCATTTGACAGGGTCATACACAAAACACTGATCAATAAATTAGTACAACTAGGTATTGATGTACTCTTGATAAGATGGACAGCTGCATGGCTTACAAATAGGACAAGGCAAGTATCATACAGCAACTGGACAGGTGAAATCCTTAGTTACCATCAGGGTGTCCCACAGGGCTCTCTCCTAGGCCTTAGATTGTATCTTTCAGACCTAACTTTTTCACCTGAGATGTTCTACAGTCTATATGCAGATGTCCTGAAATTGGGTAAACTGATGACATGTGTTACAGATATGGCATGCCTGCAAAATAACTTGACTAAATTGACCATTTGGACACAGGAGAATAATATGCTAATAAATACATCAAAATTTAAGCATATGAGATTTGGGAGACATAAATTGAAAAGTGAATATGTAATACAGCACACAGTAATTGAAACTGTAGACTCATTTAAGGACCTGGGTATATGGGTAGATTCAACTATGAGTTTCTCTAATCATGTCAACCAGTTGGTTAATGATAGTTATGGAACTATAGGTTGTAGAAAAAGATTTATGAAGTCTAGGAAATCAAAAATAATGAAGTCATTGTTTGTTACTTATATTAGATCCAAACATGAGTATGGAATAACAATATGGAAACCCTATAAGAAATCAAACATGAATAAACTGGAAAGAGTATAGCAGAAATATAACAAGGGCATCCATGGATGTGAAAATTTAAGTTGTTATGAAAGACTAAAATGTCTGAACTTGTACAGTGTATCTTATAGAAATCTAAGAGGAGATTTTTTTTCAGGTATATAGGGCATTTATAGACTTCTACCTCTGGGAATGTTTGGGGTTATCAAAAAGCATCAGACAAACTATATAGAAGATTCTATAAGAATGAGAAGTGTACTAACTGGTTTTCTGACAGAGTAGCTGATGCTTGAAACAGACTGCCTAATTACATTAAAGCAAGCACTAGTTTAGATATGTTTAAGAACAGCCTAGACACTTATTATGAGAACAAGTGTTTTGGTATAATGGCAAGTTAGAAGGGCATTAATGCCTCTGCTTGAAATATTTGTATGTATGTATATATAATAACATCAGAAAGGCTTATAAAATATATATCCATGAACTCTGTACATAGTGTCACCTTAGCAAAACTATTCTAAATTCCAACAAAACCAAAATATCTTTATTTGGTGCACTCCTAAGACTCAGTGGTATTCCTCCATGTTCATGTATAAGACCTCCTCTAGGAAAATATTATCACACAGGACAGTTCCAAATATCATGGAATGTACCTCAACCCATCCGTTACACTTCACAAACAAGTAGAGATTACTGGTAACAGAGTTCTCATAAGATTTAAATATTCCTATAAGTTCAGAAGTTATCTGATAGCACAGTATAGACACTCCATAGCTAGATGTATGCTTATGCCCCTCCTTGAATACCCCTTTTCCCTTATCACCCTCAGAAGCTTCTCATAATGTTGTCCTTCTCCTTCGGAAGACATCCAGTAAAATCTGGCCTGTATTCATTTGGCTGATCAGCAAACTTTCCACTGTATGCCACTATGCTACTATCAATCACCAAAGTATTACGTTGCCTTTCTGTTTGCCTTCTCACTCAATATACTTCTCAATTCTGACTTCTGCCCACCTCTTGCAATTGAACTGTCTACCTGTATCAGCACATAGACCATCCAAGTAACTAACTGAAACAATATAACATTCCAAGAGACTCCTTTCACCTTCAGTTGCACTGCAAGATTGTCTATGATGGGACCAGCCATCTGAAATGCCATCACTTATTATATCTGTAGCCAACTCAACTGTTATATACGCGGGAGATCACTTTGCCAGCTCATCTCTGTATCACTGCTGTAGTAACTTTCTCCTAAAGCTGACTGCTTTGTATCTCTCTTCTCCACTCACTTCCTTGCTCTTACATGCACATATAAACATTCTCCACATCCTACACTTTTTTTCTGTGACTTCTGCCACCTATTACTATACTTTCTTCTTTCTCAGTACCACTTCTCCTTCCTTGAATAATCAGTGGTATACCATTTCAGACCGCAATGATTACTCTTTCTGCTCCTGTAATGTGTTCTTACTATAACATAAATTTTACTGTAAGTGCAAATCACAATGTAAACATTAGTGTAATAAGTCCTTATTAGTCTACTAACCACTGATTAAATTGGCACAGCTGAGTACTAACATCTTATGCAAACTAAATGAACTGTTTTCACTCTTATTATATAATAGTAAGCTCATACCATCTTCTACGATGATAATATTCTTGCAGTGCATGGAGCAACGTGAGTTTGCTCCAAATAGAGTTAAATTACATCCTAGTTCAGCTCTACTCTAGAGCGAGATCCAACCTTAACAGCACTTAGAAAAAATGCTTAATCATTGTTAAGCAATCCCTACATGTTGTTAAAATCATGTCTGACACTAAAATCAGACAGTGCTGACCAGTAAACAACAGCAGCATCAGAACATGAAGTGGCTTTGTTTCAAATCCCATTTCTGCCTCCTGGCTGTTATGTTACACCTACTATTTTGATTCAAACTGTTTCCCTTAGATAGGCAATATGTAAAGACATCAGCCACTTCCCCCCTGCTTTACCAGCACAGCACATTGCACTTTTTTGTTTTTTAATTTTATTTTTGTATACCTAGTGGTACATGGAGGAGATAAATATTCATACTGTACAAAGAATTATTATTGAATCTCCAATCATAAAGTATTATTATGTGTTCTTGGCATCCATGTCTTGAACACATGATATATATATTACAATCAGAGACGCAATCATAATCCCTTATATCTAAATCTGTATTCTAACATCTACTGAATGAACATATTTTAAAACTAATGTACATGGATGAAAATAACAGTATGCTATAGCTATATCAAATAATACATTTATGTAGCCTTTGGCCCAGGCTGGTACTGGAAAACATTTTGTGACTAGGCCACCTACGCAGTTAAAAAATTAAAATGAAACAATAATTCCTCCTTTCCAATGTTAGAGGCCTATAAATAACTGCAGTGGAGATGGGTACCTTCATTCTTAAACTATAGCATGACCCCACCACTATTTCTTCATTTCTAAGACAAAGCTAATTCCACATTTATCACCACAGCACCACAGGTTAGACTCCCATCTCTCTTAGTTATCCTTGCTTTTATACAGCTACAGGCCCTGTAGCAAATCTTTTAACCCGGTGATGGGGACTAGGAGTCTGTAATGACTTAGGGTGGCAGCAGGTTCATTCTACCATCAGAAAACAGCATGGCTTGGTGAGGTCCTATCTAACACTCCTAATTTTGTCAATGAAATGTTTGAATACACCAATCAGCTACTGCTAGAGAACAGACTCTCATTGATAATTCACTTCCATTATAATGAGCAAGGGAACAAAACCTTATGTGAGTAGGCCAACTAACCCCTCCATTTCTTCTTATAAACTAAAACTCTCTGTCACATTAATACATTTTAGATACTCACATTAGCTCTTTTTTTTGTCTTGTAAGCTCAAAGTCACACTTATTTACACCAGAACAGAAGTACCCAGTGTGTATTATACACTGAACAGACATTCATGTGGGGACTTGAAGAGCTTGTTGGAGTCCTAGTACCATAAACAATGTCATTTTTCTGCCCTATGCTCTTGACATTACTACTGCATGTGTTTAGCACATACTCATAAGCTGTGCCCTTTTATACTAGTACTAAGCTAGTCATATACTCAGCATAAAAAGTACTAACAATGCAGCATGGAAGTATAAATAGGTATCATACTTAATCCTTATTTTAAATATTTAAAAACAAGCACAGAAATGCATCTTTGGCTATCCCTGACTTAGACCTTTATGCTGTTCTAAGACAACTCAGCCCTTTCCTATATTTTAATTAAAAGTGTTTCCTAAGAAAGAATTACATCATAATGACCTTGCATAAAAAATAAAGAACAGTTAGGATACAATACATTAAATGGCTGAAATGGTCAGTATTAATGAACACTATCAGACAGTAGTGCTATAAGTTCCAGTACCTTTATGCTGAGACAGAGGACAGTCCACAACAAATAAATTGTCTGATTTCTCTAAAAGCATCCTGCATGCTCTTTGTAATTAGGGACACGTCATGAAATACAGAGTTAAGTCTAGCCCCTGATTAATTCCATTCCAGGAGTCAGCCTCTATGGAAAACAAAATTTCCAAACACTCCGTTCTCATTATCGGTTTGTCCCAGAGCTTATTGGGGCATTGCTGTAATTCTCAGTCTCTTACCACCCACATTTGGGAAAACAGCTATAAAATATGGATGTAGATGGGGGAGTGTGGCTTGACAGAGTACCATTGTTAAATCATGTTGACTCAAGTTCAAAGCAGAGTAGAAATCAATGCTTTGATGCATGTCAGGTTTGCTGCTCATTGAACATTTCAAAAAATACATGCATTTCTGTTTTAAAATCTCAGGATACCATATGTTTTGTGGAGGCCTGACCCAGCACGTCTGGAAAGATTTTACTTAAGTAGCCTGAGTCACTGGATATATGAGAATTATGTCATATTAACATATTTTACTCCAGAGATTATTCTCAAAGTTCCAGCAGCAATTCATCATACGCAGACTGTTTTTTTTTCTTAAATAATAATCAAGTACTATGCATGCCTCCCTCAATAGCAGCTCTGGCTGTTTTTTGTTTTTTTTTATGACATCTGTGGCACCATTCTAGTTCATTCAGAGTACAAAGGAATGATGCAGCTGATGTCATATACTATGGAAAGCAAATCATAATGGATACTGAGGTGACCTGCAGGAGAGAGTATAGTAAGAGGTTATGTACTACACTGCAGTACTTGAGTTCATATTTTAATATTAAATCGACACGCAGTGAGGCACACAATACTGTCTGCTATAGTTATTGCATTTTGCATAAAGACACTTAAGAGTACCAGTCAAAGTAGTCTGCAAGGAGACAATAACTACACATTCAGAAAACTGACCAGCTACATGGAGTCAGCGTTTTATTTTCCTATTATTTTTTTCATTCACGTATGTATTAATATTTTATTCTCTTCCTCTCACTTGCCTGACTTGTCATTCTACTAGACTATGACTATCTTTATATCTGTAGCATCAATGTTATGAGTGAGCTTACATGAGAATGCATCTGAAACTATCCCACCCACCACAGAGGGCAGAGACTTCCACATCTGAATGACAAGTATTTCAGCAATCATAGTGGCCACATGCAGGACCACACTGCCTCCTCATTTTCCATATCTTGGGTCTCATGAAAATAATGAATTTGGCACTGCCTTATATCTTGGCAACCAGAAGAGTTGCCCTTGGCTTTTTCTTACTCTGAATGGAAGCAAGGGAATGCTGTTCTGATGCCACATATGACAAAATTTGTTTGGTATCATAAAGTAATGATGCAGTCTTGCTAACTTGTACCCCAACCCTCTCCTGGTTTCAAGCTGCTCTTGGACAGAGGTGGATCATTGTCAAATGGGGTCCTTGGCAGGGTAATTGATGGCAGGTTAATTGACAAAAGACACCCTACCTGTACTAATATCCCATTACTTTTCTGTATCTCCTCAATTACTATTATACACTTTTCAGCCCTGACAGTATGCATATTATATTGTTCTTGTACTTTTACAGTGACCATAGAGATTTGGATTTAATTTACAACTTTTATTAAAAATTTTCCAGCAGAAACACACTGAAAGACATCTGAAGAATAACAGAAAACACTCAAATTGAAATCAAACTTAGCATGAACAACAATAAACTTTCTTCCATTGAAACTTACATTTACTGAAAATGCATCTGGTAACCCATTAAACTACAAGAGATATGCTGGGATTTTACAGTCAAATAGCATATAATGAAGTAGTAATTAGCAGCTATCTGAAGGGTGCAGGAATTTAAAAGACAAATGTGTAATGCATTTGTTAACAGCATGGGACAGTTTATAATCAAAATGTCAAGGTGGCTTACCTCGACAGTGAGAAGGATGAACATGGAGCAGCAAAGAGGTAAAACTGCGAACACAATTCCTGTCGACTTTGAAACTTCGATATGGAGACTGTGTTCGCAGTTTGGAGTGTTGGCGTTTTGTAGCGCATCGCACTACAGTGGGAATTGGGAAAAGTACCCTTGAGTTAGAATATATAAATAGCAGGAGGTATGGGGGGTACAGGGGGGCTTGCCCCCCTTGGAAAACAGTAGGACATTTTCTGTGGATGTTTTTTCTGGATGGTGAGTGGCTGAATGTCGATTCTTTCCTCCCAAAGAGTCAATATTCTAAGCAATTGGTGTGATGCTGTTTCATTGTTCTGGGCCAGGGATGTGAATAGTCGAGGTAAGTAACCTCAAAATTTTGATAGAAAACTGCATGGGACATCACTGGACACAAATGTCTCTTTTAAGGGGCAGTCCGGGAGCACTGTGTGGTGAAATTACTTAGTCAGACTCACATACCATACAAAAAAAGATGATGGAACCAAACCTTGCAACACAGCAAGCAGCTCTTTAACAGCTCATAGCGTACTCATCACTCACTTGGATTATCAAAACATACTAGAGAATCATCAGATAACCTATATAGAAGATTCTATAGGAATGAGAAGTGTACTAATTGGTTCTCTGACAGAGTAGCTGATGTTTGGAACAGACTACCAAATTACATTAAAGCAAGTACTAGTTTAGATATTTTTAAGAACAGCCTGGACATTATTATGGGAACAAGTGTTTTGGTATATTGGCAAGCTAGAAGGGCATTAATACCCATCCTTGAAATATTTGTATATATGTATGTATTAATAACCAGGCAAATTGTTGTAGCCCAACATGATGCACTTCACATCCATGTGCCTGCAAAAAAAAAAAAAAAAAACAAGTTAAATTAAAATGCATTCATAGTTAGTAATTTAACATTAAACTTGTTGACTTCATGCAATGCAGCTTATTCACAGCTAAATAATAAACACACTCAGTAGTCAACAAAATATGGAAAGCAATGCTCGTATCCAAAGCATATGGTTCATGTGATGCTGTTGTTTACTACAATTAGTCCCTTCCTTTGTACTATAGCTAATAGTGTGATGCAGGAAGTAAGTATACACACACACACACACACACACACACACACACACACACACACACACACACACACACACACACACACACACATAACCATCAATTACAGCTCGTTGTACGGTTGCATATATTCAGATGTTTGCTTGTAGTTGTATGAAGAAATACACAAATAATGACAGGGAAGTGTATTTCAGCTTACTGTTTAGGGAATCAAACAGAGCAACCCACAGTACTCACGATACCTTCCCAACTTCTTAGCTTAGGAATCAGAGATGAAAACTGAAAAATCAAGAAAAGATTTTAAATACTTCTCTTATATTCAAGGGAAGTTAAAACAAACAAACAAAACTGTACCAAACCAGCTACAGTAAAACTAACAAAAAATGTAAGAGCAGCATTTTGGCACACTGAGAAATACTTTTATTAGAAAATAAAAAAAACAGTAAACAATTTTGTATATTGTTTAATAGACTTTCTCGGATTCTGAGTTACAAATTACCTATGCTTCATTAAATAATAAAAGTAATATGAAATCATCACAGCTCAACCAATTAAATGTACACTTCTCAGTGTTCCAAGATGTTATTTTTACATTTTTGTTTTTTATACTTGGAAAGTTGCTAGAATAGCAAGCTTCACATTAGCAAACATTTTCTGAAGGACACAAACTCTTAAACTCACATACCTTTACAATGACTCAGTCATCAGTGATTTGCCAGAAAATCACAAATTTTACAAGGAGCAGACCAAAATACACTTCAGCTTCTTTGCCCAAGAATTCTGGAGAAAGCCAAAAAAATTATGAGGGGACAAAGGCAAACAAAGGGACAAATTTTAAATATTACTTTAGCAAGACGTTGTCCCATTCGATTCTCAGCTAGAGCGTCTTCTGTGTAGAGACATGCATGAATGGGCGTACCTTCATTGAAGGTTGTGCATCAGGGCCAGCAACTCGGCACATAAAAAAAATCAACTGCCAATCATTAGCGGACCGGAGTTCTACTGTGGCGACCCCTAACAGGGAAAAGCTGAAAGACACACACACACACACACACACACACACACACACACACACACACACACACGCACACACACACACACACACACACACACACACACACACACACACACACACACACACACACACACACACACACACACACACACACACACACACACACACACACACTTTCTTTTATCTGCTTGTAGACCAGGTAAATCCACTGGGTGAAGTGTTCCTTTCCAGGAGTGATCCAGAAGCTTTGTCTGTGTGAGTTGCTCAAAGTCACACAGTAGACAAATAGAGGTGGAAGGATTCAGACTCTATACTTTTGACAACATGAAGCAGTTTGTTAACTGCCCAGAGCCTTAACTGCCAAGATAGCTCTGTTTTACTTAGAAAGTTAACAGAACAACATATTTTGCATGGACATGAGTTTTCTGAGCAATAAGAATTATGAAACTCTAATGACTGGCATTAAATGACTGTAATCCTCAGTGATTTAACAGAAAAGACAATGAAAAAAATTAATGATTGTCTAGCAATTGATGGAGAGGATTAGGACTTCAAACTTTAAATGAACTGCCCTCTGTATAGAAAGGTAATGAGTCTGACTCTTTCTACCTCCATTTGCCTATCGTGTGACTCAGAGCAAGTTATGGAACCAAACAGTGTTCATCGAATGTCTAACATATAAAAAAACAGGGCATAATCATGAGGCAGAACAATATGAAACTCTAATGACTGTTATTATTGATTACTTAATTCTTAGTGACTTACCAGAAATGAGGGTTTTTATGAGGTCTCTAGTTAATGGTAAGATAAAACACACACACACACACACACACACACACACACACACACACACACACACACACACACTTCCAAACTTGGCAATTTCAACAATGACAGCAAGTTGGCAAATTTCCCACTGCTGAGTAAAACTGAGTTTTGAAGCAACAAATAGAAATAAACATCACACAAATTAAGTACTGAAGATCCACAAGCAAATAAAATGCCACAAAAATTGAGTTCTGAAGCTTCCCTCTTATTGGATAAATGTAGACTCAATGTGAGAGACAAAGACTTCATGCAGCTAGGACTGGGGTTGACTGTGAATTATTACTTTTAAACTGCAAATCTTAACTCATACTCTTGTATGGAGGAACTGGCAAAAGTGCAATTAAGTCCCTATTCCTGTATCAGACTTCTTAGGAAACAGGTTCTGTAATTGACTCAGGTTCATCTGGATCACAATCAGAGATCCATCCTTCCATACCATCTGAACACTTTGCTTAGGTGACTTTGATCCCCTCTGGTGACATCATAAATACAGGCTATAAATAAATGAGAGCCTGGGGTAGATCTTCAGAATGTTCCAGATTCTTGTATAATAACAACCTTCAATTCCTTCAAGTCTAACAATGCTTACTCATTCCTTAATTAGCCTTCTATCTATTCAAGTCAGGTTTTGTCTTTAGATATTTTTCCAAGACTTTTCATCATAGCTCTGTGATCTGCTTTATTGAATGCTTACTGTAGTTAAGAGAGAGAATACTAACCAAGTACACTACAGTAATCATAGCTGTGAAACAGCCTAATGTAGATCTTTATTGCAGACTTTCCCTTGAGACTGTGCATGCTGTTTACAGCTAAGTAATATATTTCTTATTATTTATAGAGTTTCCACCTTTTCAGATATCCATAGGGGGATGTGAGTTTTAACAAGTTTAAAAGGACAAATCATGTTGCAATCAATACAGGAGACAGCATTCACTAATTTTACTGTCTTACTAAGATAAACATTCGGTGTTGTATAGTTTCACTTGTTTCTGTTGTTTCATATCATATTAAGGCATTTCCTATAGAGAATTATAGTTGTCTGCAACATTTAGACGAATACTAGAAAATATTTTTGCCTTAAAATTGTAGAATTTGAATGACACATTAAACCAAAGTCCCAATTGCTTCAGTTGGTGGTAGCTCAGGTGGATGTGAAAGATCCCATGGCACATATTGAAAAGAGTAGGTATTCTTTATTACACTACATAAAGTCAAAAAGATTAAAAAAGCCATCCAGTGAACATAATATAAATCATAAACATGCATAAACCATAAAATACAATGAAATGGTTAAGAGGAGAAATCAAACATTATTCCCCCACTCTTTCTACCAAAGCCATTTTTGTAATCTATCTAACAATAATACACAGCCCCACACTCTATTATATAATAATTCATGACAATGAGCTTTTCATAAGATACATACTGAACCTAAAAAAATTATTATATCAAACCAGCCAGAATAGATCTGCAATAACTATACATAACAATAACTAAATCTAAATAAGTATAACTAAATCTAAGCACAGATTCTGTAAAAATGTACCTACTGCACACCAAAATCATTTTACCCTATCACAATTCAGGAGGGTATACTTTAGCGTTTCTTCAACATAACAAATATTATACTTCCTATCTTCAACCGTTTTATATTTCATTTGTTGCTTATTGGTCAATTTATTCAACATTGCATTCCAAGTAGCATCATGAATATCAGTAACAAACTTTATTCTAACTTGGCATGGTCTAGTACTGCACATATAAATCTCAGACAAATGTTTCCAAGGTCAAATAAATAAAAGCAATCTAAAATCAACAAATAGCAGAACTTTTGATGAGAAGGAAAATTAGAAATATCAATATTCTAAACCTGAATTTTAGAATAAAAACAGCTATCTTAATCTTCCTTTTATTTTTCAACAAACTGCTCCAAACAACAACACATCCCCCCAAAAAAAAAATACTTATCTTTGGATTTAAGACACCCCAACACTCTAAACAAGCTTAATGATAATAAATAAGTAATAGGATGTATCAAGGCTACTCCTCCCTCTTCCTTTTTACCATACAAAATAGACCTCAAAACTGGATTTAATCTCGTTCCCCAAATAAAACAACAAAATGATTATAATACCCTTTTTTCTCTTTGATTAGGAAATAGAAAAGCAATATCCACATAACACAACATTCCAAATACAAAAGAATATAACAAACTAACCTTCTTATGAAAGGATAAGGAAAAAAAGCTGTAGAAATGGTGCAGTGTAATTAATATAAAATTAGAACCATACAGAAAAAACACCACTGAGGATTCAAAATGGTAAAATCCAGGATTTTAATAGCAAGACTAAGCGCTTTTGTCTTTCTAAGGAGACTTCATTAGAACAAGCAAGAAATCAACCATCAATTCTTTTATACTATGCTTCCAGCATTTCTATTGGATAATTAAAAACTTTGAATCATCATTTAAATTTTTAAAGATACAGGATGTTAAAAACACATACATATAACATTGTAAGTCTGTTTGTTACTCAGTACATAACACATACTTTGCTTAAAAATATACATAAATAAGTTAGAATTTTTCAGCCTTCATATTCAAGACTGGTGCAATAGAAACATATTCATTAAGCCCTGGGGGGAGAGTAGCACATAATCTGAGCTGCATCATAAGCTCTCTATTGCACAGCCATCCCTCCCAGGCTCCACCTCTGCAATTAATGCTGCTTTTCTCCAAGATGCCAAAGAAGAATTTTTTTGAAACCATTACAGCTGGTAGAGTGTTTGTATAAGTTATAATATAAAATAATTGATGGTTGTTTCATGGTTATTGTAATAAATTCTCCTTAGAGAGATGTAAGTGCTTGATGTTGTTATTAAAATCCTTGATTTTACCATTTTGGATAGTCAGCGGTATTTTTTCTGCATGGTGTAAGGAAAAAAAGACCACATTTTAGTTAAGGATTCAGGAACAGAACCACACACGTAACATTCTTCCACAAATGTATTCATGACTAAACCGAACAAATTGCAACTCAAAAGATAGCATTGCTTAATCCTTGTACTAATTTTAATACTCCTTCCAAACAAACCATTCAATATAACTTTCATCCAAGACTTTATATATATATATATATATATATATATATATATATATATATATATATATATATATACACACAGAGCAAATGAAATCCGCAGTTTTTTTACTTAAATATAATTATACATAATGTCCCCAAATCCATTATGAGCAACAGAATCAAATGCCTTATAGACATCAGATATAACCACCAAAGCAAAATTATCAACATATGACATATGATCCACTATTTCCCAAATTAAACATAACAGAGCTCTAATATTCTTACTCCATATACTATAAATACATGGATGAAAAAATCTTTAACATAACTTTACTTAACCTCATCTACAGAATGTCTTATAATCAGACCCCTCAACTCTTCCTATTTTGGAGGAAAGTTTCCAATTTTTAGGTTTCATTTATCCCTGCTCAGGATGTCCCTATTTTGGAGGCATGTCCCTATTTTCAGGCTTGAGTTACTCCTTCACATAATTTTCTGAATCTCCCTCATCACATGTGATTTTTAAAGTGTCAAGGCAACATCAGGCGTCACAAAGCCAGGGCACTTCTATAGGCTAGGCTCGTAAAGGCTCCAGGGCCAATCGTCTAATACACACCTATGAACCTAAGTACACAGAAAACCAACTTGCATTACCAACATACTGGTGGCAATAATAAATTAAAGAAAGGGGCTACACATCTGACATCTCTCATTTTCTTAAGCAAAAATAAATGACCTTGTATGGTAGAATTTTGCAATTCATTAAAATCTACCAATCTTACACTGTCTCTTTGACAAAGTGCTTATATTTTTCCATAATTTTCCATAATTTTTGTTACTCTTTGTTTTTTTAAACATGTTTCTGAACAGAATCCCACATTACTAATGGAAACAGGTAAGATAATGTGCTATATAGTATTAAAATATGATGCTAATTAGATATCCAGATTTTTATCTGGATGCTCTTACTTTTCAGGAGCCTTTGTTCCTATTTTAATGTCTGCAGTTTAAGAAGTATGCTTATAATCTGTGTTAGTCAGAGAGATACATCTCCAATTTTTAATAATATACCCTTTCTTATAGGAAGAAATCTCAACACACTTTCACAAACTTTATCATGTATCATACGAGATACTAACCATTCATTATACACAGCAACCAATCACTCCTTCTGCTTCACAGACAAAGCCCTACAGAAATCATATGAGAAATAATACAGAGCTGGAGAAGAGTCAGTATAAACCACAGATAACACACTATCAAATTCGTCCAAGGAAATTCCACCTTTCAAACCTATAACATCCCCAGGTATCAAACACTTAACCTTTCATACCTTCTGCACAAAACAAGAGCACAAACTCTGAATATAAGATTCAACTACTGCCAATATATCATTTAAGCTTTGCACCAATTTACCATTGTCATGAAAGATACCAATCAAACCCTGTATCATATTTAACTGACTTACACAAGAAAGGGGAAACCTCACATTTTTTCCCTTCCTAACTTAATTTTATCATTTTGACATGTTGACAGTGGCTGCAGTGTAACCATCTATCATCCCAGATGATGTTTACTTTTTTTTTTCATTTGTTTAGCATTTCCATTTTCCTCTTTCTCCAGCAATACCTAGACTTTCCATAGTATCAAACTTTCCCCAAAGGTAATTAAAAAGTAGTCATTGATTTTTTATTAACATGTCCTTTACTTTTCAAGGTACCCTCACAATGTTTGCAGTACTTTTTATTTTGTTTTTTTTCCCAGTGGCACTCCATGCATATTCAGAAAAGCTTTGTCTTCATCACCATCATTATTATTCAACTCTACCTCCTCCTCATCATCACCTCGCCTGCCTTTTTCCCATTTTTATATGGTGTCAGGGTTTTGCATCAACTGTTACCACTTCTCTACTCAGAGAAACCTTACTATATTCCTCATCAGTGATGCCTACCTGAAATAGGTCTTTTCTCAGACAATTCGTCCATTTCTTGGCTGGACAGCCTCATCTCCTCTTGCCTTCTTTCTCTCTCTCTCCAAAATCTGCTATACCAAATTTATTCTGCTTTCCTGTACATGTGACACACCCACTATAATTTGTTATCCTTGACCTTTTCTGCAATTGGGGCTACTTTTGCTTCTTCTCTGACAAACTCATTTCTTCCTCTGTCCTACAGTGCACATCCTCCCACCCTTCTCAGGCACTTCATATCCATCACCTCAAATTTCCTCAAGTGTTCGGCCTTCACTGCCCAGGTTTCTGTGCCATACAGGAACACTGGTCATGCCATTGTTTTGAGTTTCTTACTTTTTAATGTCTTTGGCATTATTTTGTCCCACATAACCCCTGACAATTTGTTATTTGGCTGGAGCACCTCTGAATCTAGCCTTGACCTCCTTGTTCAGACCCAACCACACATCACAGACACCTAAAACTATTACCTTTTCCACAGATTTCCCTTCTAACTCAGTTTCAGATGAGTAGGTCTGTCAGAACAATGAAAACGCAAACTCTCGAACACTCACATGAGCGAATAATCAGAAACTTGAAACTGGTATTCCCCCACACCCCCCGCTAAATATATATACTTCTACTCCGAGATCATACTACAGTGAGGAAAAGGCAAATATTCCGATCTTCAGTGTACTGCAATCCCAAAATATCACCATCAACTGTCTGCTTTTTCGCTCATGTGAGTGGTCGACATTTTGCGTTTTCGTCATTCTGAAGTATACCCCAGATGAGTTACCACATGTCTTGCCATGACCAATGTTTTATCTGTATTCAGTGTTATCCCACGTGGCTTCAGTTTTGCATTCCATTCCCTAATCCTTTGTTGAAGATCGTGTTTAGAGTCTACCTGTAATGCCATGTTGTCTGCATGCAGCAACTTTATTGATCTGTTCCTTCCAGTTTGGTTGTTAATATAGTCCATCACTAGTATGAACATCAGTGAACTCAGAGCTGAACCCTGATGCACACCCACTCCCACTGCTAACCTCTAGGTGAATCCAAACATTGTTCATACTTCTGTCACCGGATCCCTTATACATAGCCTGCACTAATTCTACTAATGGTTCTGAGATTTCAAACCATCACAGGACTGCCCAAATCAGCTTTCTTGTGACATCATCATATTATTTCTCCATGTTTAGAAATGCCCAGTTGGACTCTTTCTTCAGCTTCAGCTTATCTCTACTATATGTCTCACTGCAAAACTTGGCTCAGTTGTGGTACATCCTGATCTGAATCCAAACTGCTCATCTTCAGTCTTCAAGAAATGCACTCCGCTAACCCACTAAGATACACAAACCACCTTAACCATAAAAAAACTCCACTGTAAAATGTATAAAAACAAAATACAAATTCTGTTATAACAAGCTGAGTGCTTTTGTCCTTAATTTTACAAGACTTCCTCAGAACTGAAAAAACTAACTGGTCCACCCATATTCAATATCCGTTTGAATGATTAGTTTTTTTATTAATACTCCAGCCTGAAAGTTTTTTTTTACAATACATGTTTATGTACCTTTAAATATTTAATTGAAGTAATTTTTATGATGAACTGGTAAGCTTTTAAATATGGGTGGACTACTTTGTTATAGACATGGGACTGAAATGATGAAGTCTTATTACGTTTAACAATTCAAAAATAAATTGCTGTTTTGTTTCAATCTGTGGAAGAAATTAATAAGAAATTAGGTGAGGATTTGTTATTTGATTTTCACAAGGATAAATATAATAGATTGATATCTAGTATGGATACATTTTATTTCTTTCTTTCTTTCACATTTGTTAACTGAGTTAGTCCAACTGAGTTTGCAAACAAACCCATTTTCAGTGGAGACCCAGGGGAAAAGCTCCAGCAAACATAAGTAAAGGTAAAGTGACAATATACAAATATTAAATAACAATCACAATACAAAATAATTGTAAAAATAAAAGGTTATTAACTATTTGCAATGCATTGGTAGTAAGCAAATATAGCAAAGATAAACATACAGGACAAAAACTATTAAAAATAACAATGCAAATACGAAATTAATTATAAAGAAAAAAACAAAAGAAAAAAATTATGAACATTAAGGTGTGCACTGATAGCAGTGGTCTAACATTTACTACATATGAGAGTAAAAACAAAAAGATAATCATTGTTTAAAAGAAGGAAAATGTAAAGACATTAATAGGAAGTGGGGGAAAAAAGATGAATAGTGTGGAAAATAGGAGAAGGAGAGAAGGGAGGGGGCTATAGTAGTAGAGCTGAGGGTTTAGGAGGTTAGTTTAATCAGAGAAAGAAAGTTAAGAGATGCAACGGGTTATACAGTAGGACAGACTAAGACTATGTGTGGTCAAGACAACGGCATAATTTTAAGTTTAGTAGGTGGGATTTAAGCTCCTTTTTAAAACAGGGAAAGGAAAGGTTGGATCTAATATAGAGAGGGAGTTTGTTCCAATTTAGTGAGACAGAGTGTTTGTAAAGTAGTTTACCAATACTCCTTTTGGGTTTATAAACTGAGATAAGATGCTGATCAGCACTCCAGAGAGGCCGGGGGGGGGGAGTAGAGAGTAACATGGGAGGTAAGAGCAGGGAAGGCAGAGGGGTTGTTGAGTATGGAAAAGGTAGTGTGGAGTTGCAGTTGGAGGAGAAGGTGTGGAAATTCCAGCCACTGGTTTGTTTAGTGAGAGGCAGTGATGAGAAGAGAGTGGTTGGTTTAGAATAAATCTGGAAATTTTGTTGTATGTTTGTTCCAGTTTCTGAATTGAGGTAGTTTGGATATTGGTAAGGATGGGGAAGCATATAGAAGACTAGGCAAGAGAAATGCCTGTGCAATTGTGCATTTAGAGGCAGTAGTGAGGGTTTTTTTGTTCCTATAAAGTAGTCCAAGTTTTTGGTGGGTTTTTTGATGGCCTGTTGTATGTGCAAGTCAAATTTTAGTCAGTCATCAATTATTACCCCAAGGAGTTTGGTGTGTGAGGCAGGGGAGATAGTAGTGTCATCTAGGGAGGAAAGAGAAAAAAATGGATTTAAGGTGAGAGAGTATCTGTGGTAGGAAGAGAAGGAGTTGAGTTTTTTTAGGGTTAAGGATTACTTGATAGTTTCTGAGCCATTTTACAACAGAGGTAAAGGGATTCTGTGTTAGTGTGTGTAGTTCAGAGATAGTATTGGAGATAGATAAGAGGGTAGAGTCATCTGTGTATTGTATTACAGATGAGAGACTGCAAGATGAATGTAGGTTGTTGGTAAAAATGTTGAAAAGGAGTGGTCCAAGTATGGAGCCTTGGGGTACTCCTGTTTGAACAGCAAGGAAGGGTGAGAAAGCCTGCTGCTATCTAACAGCTTGGTTTCTGCCAATAAGGTAGGATTGGAATCAGCCAAGAGTATAAGGAGAGTGGTTTAGGTTTGAGAGTTTGTTAAAAAGGTTGGGATGAGACACAGTGTTGAAGGCTTTAGAGAAATGAATGAGCAGACAGGAGAAGAGGAAGCTGTTATCTCTAGCTTCTGCAACCTTTTCAGTAAAGGATAGTAAGGCAGTCAAGGTACTGTGTTTAGGGCGGAAACCATGTTGCAAGGGGGTGAGGAGATTTTCGTGAATGAGATAGGACAGTAGTTGAGTATGTATAAATTTTTCAATGATCTTGGAGAGCAGTGAGAGACTAGTGACTGATTTATAGTTAGAGGGTTCAACAGAGTTGCCACCTTTGTGCAGAGGAGTTGTATAGAAGGATTTCCATATTTCCAGTACGGTAGATTCCTGAATGGGGCAATTGATTACGATAGATACAGGATACACAACAGAGTCAACAGCAATTTTCAGAAATTGAGGGGGGGGTATATCAGTGAAAGGAGAGCATGGTTTTAGTTTAAGAAGCAGGGATTTAATATATTTAGTAGAAACAGATTGCAAGGTAAAAGGCTGAAAGACTGAGGAGCATAGAGGTTTAGGGGGAGGTGAGGGTGACACAGAAGATTTGGGATGAGCAGAGCTACCAGAGGGTAGGAGTTTAGAGATGCTGTCTCTGAAGTGTTTGTTGAGTAAGTCTGCAGTTTTAGAGGGAGAGTGATAGATGAAATGGTTAGGGATGGTAGGGGAACCAGTGTGGAGCAGGGAGTTGATAGTACTCCAGACTTTTTGGGCTCATTTGGGTGAGAGCTGTGTTGTGATGCTGAGAGTATTTAGTGATGATGTTAAAGTTATAAAGCGTAAGAAAATTCAAAGGGACCAGTTACAGTATAGGATGGAGATAGTTTATAAATTACCAGGTTGACGGAAGGTTGATAAACATAAGGTTTTACACACAGCTTCCAATTTCCTTAATGTTTTCATAATAATGAGCATAAGGAAGTCAACACTATTTTTAATTCCCATGAAATGGATCATAGTTTGTTTGTGGGACCATTTGGAGTCACCTCCCCCACGCAGACCCAAACATTTAATGAATCATGGATCTCGAAGTGGGGGGGGGAGGACAATCACACCATGTGAAGTCTTAGAGAATGAACAGGCTTTAACAAAACAGACACTCTTATGGAATGGATTCAACTACACAAGAGGGAGATACACTTAAGGAATACAATGGCATAGTTAACTCCTATAATGGTTTTAAGATAATTAATTACACTGCTAGGGAGGTTAATTTGGATTATTTTTAGTTATTTGAAAAAGGGTTTTCTTTTATACTCACTAGAGGATTTAATGTTGTGGATACAATTTTAGAATTTATGCTTTTTATTAGGAAATTGAATTTGGACCTATTTTTTTGGAAATCGATGACATTTTCAGAAAAAAAGCCCTTTTAATACCCTACTTCACCCAGTTATTGGCATGTTTGAGAAAGCAGTTATTTTGAACATTTACCAATTACATGAGGAGAAATCTAAGTTTAAGAAACAATCCAATTTAAATGAAGGTAAAAAGCAACTTTTGGAGTATTTAAGGGAAGACAAATCATTCATTATGAAACCGGATGGGGGGTATTGTACCTTTTGATCTTACTGATTACATTTCAGCTATGTCTAAAATTTTCTGATTAAATTAATCTCCTAAATTTTGGGATATGACCATACATATACTTTAGTTTCCAGGAATTAATTTAACATTAGTTATAAGAAGATAGACTTAATGTTATATGATTTGATGCAGGGACACATTAATAGAAGCATGTATGAATTTTTATCCAACTTCCATGCAGAAATTCTGAGTATATTCGGTATTCCAAAAATACATAAGAACATTGAAGCCCCTCCTTTGTGGCCAACAGTAGCTGCTCGTGAATGGAAAACTTACCCTTTTGCTTTTTTGTAGCTAGGAGACTCAAAGCTGCATACAAACATATAAAACATATTCTGAAAGATTCATGGGATTTTGGCAAGGATTATATATCATCTATTTGATGAAAATATAGTATTTTAACTATTGATGTGGTAAATTTGTTTTCTTCTATCCTTAATCTTAAAGGGCTAGATATGTTCACAGACAGTTTGCCATTATTCAATTTTCTTACCTCTGAGGACATACATTTGATTAGAGATATTATTGAAACAGTTTTACAAAATAATTTATTGTTTTTGATGGTGAGATATACAAACAAATGAATGGCACTGCTATGGGGCCAACTGGCACATGCATTTACACCAATTTAGTGATGTATATATGGGAAAGGAGAAATTTTTTTTTTCATCTAATTTTTTAAATTATTGTCATTTATTTTTTAGGTTCCTGGACATTTTATTTTATGATCCGGGAGTATTGACATGATGTACAAGTTCCTTGGTTTTATTAATAGTACTACTTTTCCTAAATTTACTTTTTCATATGGATTTGACAAGATAAATTAATTAGATGTTCTTTTGTTCAAAAAATTGGGTACATTTTCATCTACTATTTATAGGAAGAAAACATATAGTGATTTATTTTTATTTGTTAAAAGTTTTCACCCTTCGAAGACTAAGATGGGTATTGTGAAAGGCAGTTTATCAGGTTATTGAGGATGATTTCAGAAGATCTGGATTTCTTTAATGAAAGCAATAAGTTAGTTGGTGTGTTTAGAGAAACAGGGTACCCTATCAACCTCATTACAGATAATTTTAATCAAATTAAAACTAGGAGAAATAATGATTTTTGTCATATCCTAGGTATGAGTGCCCCAAATAATGGTGAGGGTATTAAAACCTGTGGAGAGCAGAATGGGAATTTTACTCAAGCTTTTATATTGCAATATATTCCCTTGAATGATGGCATCATCAAGATTATCAGGAATAACTAGAATATTATGAGGGTTTTTGATCCCAATAACTTTGTAGTTCCTTTCTGTGAGGTTTATAAAACAACTAGTAATATTAAAGATCTATTAGAGAGACATACCACTTGTAGGATAGGCAACGAATGAACATACACACAAATGTGGTAATTGCCAGCAATGTGTTTATATTTGTGTAGAACCTAAAATTGTTATAAAATATTCACATGGTTGCTACACATTGCTTTTTGTTTTAATGGCAACTGCTAAGCTAAAGGAATAGTTTATGTGACATTCTACTGGAAATGTAAAAGTTTTTATGTAAGGAAAATAGAGAAGTCCTTGCATATTAGGATATATGAATATCTTTATGATATAAAGAACAAAAATATTAACAAGACCTATTCAAACATAGCAATTTTGTGAAGGTCTTAATAAATTTATGTTTGCTCTTTTGGATGTAGTTCAAAAAGATGCCATGGGTGGTAGTTGGGAGAATGCTCTTGAATAAAGAGAATTCCTTTGTCAGTTATGACTCAATGCTACTGAACCGCTAAGGCTTAATGAAATTATTTATTTATTCCCTGTATTAAATATGAAGAAAGCTAAGCTATGATGGTTTAAGTGAACCTTGCATAAATCTTAGACAAAATGGTATAAACTTTACAGTTTCACTGTTGATCATACAACACATTCCTTTAAATAATTACTTTTTTATTAATGTTCCATTCTGAAAGTTCTTATAATACATGTTTATGTACCTTTAAATATTTAATTGAAGTAATTTATTATGAATTGGTAAGCTTTTAAATATGGGTAGACTAGTTTGTTATTTCAGTTCTGATGAAGTCTTGTACAGTTAGGGAAGAAAGTGCTCAGCTTGTTATATTAAAATGTATATTTTGTTTTTATGCATTTTATGAGTTTTTTATGGTTAAGGTGGTCCATGTATCATAGTGGGTTGGTGGTGTAGCAGTTCTTTTTGGTTATTGGTTTTCCTTCTGCACTTTGAGCTGTATTTTTCCTTGGTCAGCTCCAATCTTACCTACTACTTCTATGTGTATTCATTCATCAATCACTCTCTCAATCACTTTCATGCTTCATGGCAGGATTTTGGTAACTCTGTACTGTCCACAGTTGTGAATATTCCCTTTTCTCATGAACACTGGCACTAAAATTGTTTCTCAATCACTTTCATGCTTCTTGGCAGGAGTTTGATAACTCTGTACTGTCCACAGTTGTGAATATTCCCTTTTCTCCTGAACACTGGCACTAAAATTGCTTCTCAATCACTTTCATGCTTCATGGCAGGAGTTTGATAACTCTGTACTGTCCACAGTTGTGAATATTCCCTTTTCTCCTGAACACTGGCACTAAAATTGTTATTCTCCAGTTATATGTCTCTCTCTCTCTCTCTCTCAGTGATGAGTACTCTCCTGAAGGCCCTATTTGCAGTGACCTTATCTGAGCCTGTCACTTTCCCTGACTTAATCGTCCTTAGTGCACTTTGGACTTTTTCTAAGTTGGGATCTTCTTCCTGTTTCAGTGTAGGCTGTACATGTGACAATACAGCTTTTCTAGGGTTTATTAATTCAGAATCTCCTTGAAGTACTTCTTCCAACTACCCTTGATGTCCTCCGGATTGATGATTAGATTGTTGCTGGCATCCCTTATGAATGCTATCTAATGACTGCCATCTATGGTTTTCTTCCATTACCCTGCAATCTGATTGTGCCATCCGTTGAGTCACTTTCCAGAAAGTGGTAGAATTTCTCTGATTCCTTCTTCTTTGTCATTTTAACTGTTCTCTTAACATCTCTGTGTCCCAACAAGTCTTCTGTCTTTGCCTGATCTGATTTTCTATCTCTCACTTCTTCTTGAACTCCTTTTTTTCTTTTGACAACTTCCTGAAGTTCTGCATTTTATCATCAGTTTTCCATACCTGGCTCAAGCACATCTGTTCTATTATCATCACACATGCTGTTCTGAAAAAAACACAGCTATTCCTCTTTTTATGATGCCTACTTCCTCTTCTTCCCAAGGAGCTAAAGCTCTATTTTTCTTTAGTTCAGCAGTTAGCACAGAAGATTAAAGCTGTGACTTGTTAATGCATTGAGTCCTGTAGTCCAGGGTTTGAGCCCTTCACTCTCCATTTGCATATTGTGTTACTCTGAAAAGGTTAGGTAAAGATATATAATCCAGACTGGATAAAATTAATGGATATACTTTGGGCAAAATTAAGGACATTATTATCTGTTTTAACAGTGTTTGGAGACTGGATATGTATCCCCAAGGTAAATATTAGTTACATTTTAAGGGTGGGATTCTTAAAAGGCAGAAAGTTATAGACCAATAAGCCACACCAGCATATTGGAAACATGTTTGAGACAGTATTATTAATGATAAAACTATCCACTGAAGACATGAACTATATTGAAACATTTTCATATGGTTTTCTATACGAATGATCAACTATGACAATTCTTATTAATTTCTCTTCAGGTGTTGGGAAAGGTTTAAATAAAAATCTATGAATTGATGTTGTATACCTGAACAGAAAGGCATTGACTCTGTTCTTCATTACACTATACTAAATGGCTTGAAAAAATGTGGTTTTAAACTTCACATTATGCACACAATTTGTGCTTACTTAAAGAATAGAAAGACATTAGCATGCCTTTCAACCTCTAAGTGCAAGAAATCTTGACAAACCAAAAACAATGGGGAGACAAAGGCCCAAAATGTGGGACAACATTTAAACATTGCTCTAATAAACTTATAAAGTTGCTAGAATAACAAGTTTTGCATTCACGTGCCTCTTCTGAAGGATACAAAGTCTAAAGTTCAAATATACATCATAATTTAGTGTCATCAGTTCTCAATGATTGCCACAAAATCACACATTTTATGACAAACAGAGCAGAGATATAAGGCAAAAATCTGGACATTCTCCATAGAGCTGGTCAGTTGAGATGTATGTTGAAAGAAAATGAATGTCCCAGGGTTTGACACTGGTTTCACTTGTGTTCTGTTTATCTGTTTATGTTAATAATTCCAAAACTACCAGTGTGGTGGTCTACAAAATTTACTAATGACATCAAGGTATCTGGCTTGGCTACTGATTTGACAGACCAACAACAAATGTACTACTACTTGGATGAGATAGGTGAACCATTGCTAATGGTGTAACTTTCAATAACAAAACGTACAGTTTGCTGCATTTGGGCACTGCCATCTCTGAATACCCCTATAGTCTTTAATAACATTATTCAGGTATGTAAAGAGGTGGAAGATTTAGGAATAATAATAGTTTTTACAGTAAGCAGAACTATAATGAGAATTATTTTATCAAGGGATGAAGTGTCTTGATCCCATATTTAAATGCATTATTAGACTATCTATGGGATATGGGACTAAATTTTGCACATATGGTGAAATGGCCTTAAAAATGCTGTAAAAGTAGATAGATGTTATTCCAAACAAATAAAGGATTTGAAGAACATTAGCTAGGAAGACATATTATGGAAATTAAAATTGTTTTCTGTAAACTATAATGATTAATTGATTAAGAAGGGATTTGATATACATTTGTATAAGCCTAAAGAATGAAGCTATGGAAAATACATTGAGGATTACATTTATTAAAGATGCATGCATTTATTTAGTTGTTTATTTTTCTTTTGATGACCAGGTTAGTCTCACTACTTTCCAGTGAAGACTTGAAGTGGTATTTATACTGATTAGGGGAAATTTGGTCAGGGCATTGGTGAAATTCCCCTATTATTTTCAATACATGCCACTGGATCATTTATATCAACCTGAGCTATCACTAACTCAGGCAGAGGGTCCCTCTGTTTAGCATTTCATCTGAAAAAAACTGCACACTCAGGAGTATAGTAACCTCATAATGCTACACTACAATGTCTACAATTAAAAATGAATACACTCATCTGCAGTAGGAATAGAGCCCACAGCCTTCTGATCTTCCAGCATTAAAGCTAAGTGTGCTACCGGTAGAGTAACTAACAGTCAAACAAAACTGGAAGTAATAATGTTCTGGTGGACTTGGAAAAAATGTACAAGAAGATAGGAAACATTTTTTCAAGATAAAGATAGGTAGGAGACAGGATAAATTAGCAAGAGAAATAAAATATCTAGAGAGTTTATTGGTTTAAATACATAATTGACAGCTGGTATGGTGTGAAGGTCTGTTGGACTTACTTCTCTTGGAAATTGGCTCTTGGTGTTCTCTTGTGAGCTCCTAAGCTATAATTAACTTTGTAACATTTGCAATAAAGTAACTTTACAACAGACTACCTGGTTAACAAAAAAAAAAATCCATAATCTTCACTTATTTTTTTCCTTTCTTTTTATTACACTAACCAGTATCCTGTTTTCCAGTGTGTTTGGGTTGTCTTTTTTCCAAGGCCTTATGCAATTGTTTTTTCTTTTAGTTTATCAGGGCTTTAGTTATCATACTTATAAATCCAAACCTTAGCCTTTGAAATTTTCCACTTATTCTGAATTTACCTTTACTTTGCATTTTATGAGAATTTCCACATTTCTGTATCGGTTTGTTTTGTCATTTAAATTGCTTTTCTGCCTCTAGTAACTTAAATCTTTGTTAGCCTTTATTTCTTGTTTCATGTAACATCTTCTACTTCTTATTTTCGGCTTTTCCCAGTTAGGGGTCGCCACAGCAGATCATCTGTCTGCTCATGATTGGCAGTGGAGTTTTTATGGTGTCGAGTTGCCAGCCCGGCACCCAACCTTCAACAGAAGACACACATACGCACCCACTCACATCTAGGGCCAATTTAGAGTGTCCAATCCACCTACAGCATGTCTTTGGGATGTGGGAGGAAACCAGAGCACCCGGAGGAAACTCACGCGACCACAGGGAGGACATGCAGACTCCACAGAGAAGGCACCCCAGCTGAGGATTGAACCAGAGAACCTGTTGCTGTAAGGCGACAATGCTAACCGCTGCACCACCGACATAATGTCTTCAATTGATCAAAACAAGCAGTTACTAAAATGAAAATTTTCCTTTATCTCTTTAGAAAAAAAAGAATGCCAGTTTAAGTTATTTGGGGGTACAGAACACCCACCTGATCTTTGCACAGTAAAATACAGATGTATTTTATAACCCCATCATGGGTTGCTGAAGTTTATGACATACTGCAATCAAAAGATTTTAATATAACTAACAGAAGGAAAATACCACTATCCAAAACAATAAATAATGATCAAACTGGATTTATATATCATAGACACACAGATGACAATATTAAAAGGATAATTTCTCTTATAGATTATGTTAATAAAGAAAGTAAACACTCATAATTGGCTTAGATATAGAGAAAGCCTTTGATTCCCTAAATTGGGACTATTTATTCAAAATCCTAATGCTATACGAGTTCCTGCATCCTTTGTTCATCTCCTAAAGAATATATATACAAATAATTTAGTGAAAGCCAAGTTAGGTCCTTTTACCTCTGAATCTATACATATAACAAAAGGCACTAAACAAGGATGTCCCATGTCACTGATTCTATTTGCTCTGGCTATTGAAATATTGGCAGATTCAATTTGTAACAATATAAAAATCCAAAGAATAAATGTTTATAAACAATACAATTCTAAAGTAATGCTATTTGCTGATGACATATTACTAACATTATCTAATACAAAAGAGACATTAGAAAAATTAGATATATTAATTGACAAATTTCACATGACTTCAGGACTCCATTTCAATAAATCAAAATCAAAATTTTTATTTTTAAATAAAAAAAGAAGTGCAGACTAAGGGGGATCACATCATAGGGAAACAAGAATCTACCTTAAAATATCTAGGAATTGAGTTATGCAAGTATAATAATGAATTAGTCTCAAAAAACTACAATAATATCATCAATACAATTAAAATCTCTGTGGAAAAATGGAACAAAATAATATTAAACTTTTAAGATAGACTACAGTTTAAAAAAATGGTTTTACTGCCCAAGATCCTATATATAACCTTAGCAATACAACTGTTACCAGAAAGGAATATACTTAAAGAAATAAATTCACGCCCAATAAAATTTTTATGGTATCCCCAAAGAAACAGAATAGCTTTAATACATCATAGCAGATCATGGAAACAGGGAGGATTAAACTTTCCTAATATAGAAACATATATAAAAGCATCAATATCTAAAACAATCTCAGATTGGATAAGTCCAAATTACTCTGCAAATTGGAAATAATTACTAACTGTAATATCAGTAAATGAATTTGATTTACAAAAAAAATGTCAAATAGATAAAAACAAATTGCCATGGCACATATGTATTAGTTTGCAATATAACATAACTAAACCCACTAAAACTCATATGATTAATTATTACATTGACTCATTTAGGAAAATTATTAATGCAAATATAAATTAAAAAATCTGGTTTGATCTTTTAACACCATTTATAGTCACAAAGAACTTTCCACATAAAATATATAGAGAAATTATTAATTCCTGGGAACAGAAAGGATTTGTTTGTTGGCTCCAATCTCTCAAAGAACTAAAAGTTTTAGATATGCAAGTAATAAAAACAACATACAAAATTCCACAACAGGACTGGATAACTTTACAGAGTATTCTGTCACAGTCACAAGATTTAAGCAGAATAATTAACAATTCTTCATTTAAAGAAATACCTAAATTTACGAAACACATGTATGAAATCATATATAATGACTTTGGCATGGGAAACAGTATTTCAAAATTTTACAAAATATTGATAAACTATAAAACAACACTCAAAACCTCATATTGGAAATATATAACAAAAGGACACCCAGTACAGTTATCTGAAGATATTAAAACAAATAACTTATTATAGATAAAATATGCATCCTTTACACAATACTGGAAAGTTTTTAACTGGAAATGCTTGTACAGAGCATTCTTAACCCCAGACAGAATCAGTAAAACTAGTTCTTCCATAAAAGGAATATGTTGGAGATGTGATCAAGTACACAATGCAAACTGGAACCACATTTTCTTTGATTGTGTTAAAATTAAGCCATTTTGGAATGGTATTAATAACCTTCTACAAACTTTATTTAATGAATCATTTTATTTAACTAAAGCTCTTGCATTATTAAATGTGAACAAAGGTCCTCATTTGAATAGGTCAAACATGTATCTAGTATGGACTATAATTGCAATTTCAAGGAAGTGTATAACAAGAAGATGGAATACAGACACAATACAAACTTTGGAAGACTTCTACAGCCTACTGAAGACCACAGCATTATTGGAAATTAAAATTAAAGAACTAAGAATTTATCCAAAGCCATTTGTCAACAAATCTTGAGGAAAAGTCTTATTGTTGATTGACACTATGCAATAATTGATTAGATACTCTGATAATGGATTGGACATACTTATAAAGTAACTATATACATTAAGATCTGTTATAGTGTCAGGCTAATATAAATAGTATACAAAGTTATTTAAGATGTTATATATAAATACTATGGAATCCATTCAAATGTATTTGAAAAATAAAAAAAAAATTGAGAAAAAAACATTTTAATATAATTTCAGTCGTACTTTTAGTTTTCATTGTGAAAATTGCACAGGCCTCATGGATAAGAAAGAAAACCTTGATCAGTGTTGACCCTGTTGCAGATCCCATTCCTACACTTGCTAACCATCTGGTTGATTGTCATGACTCTGTCCATTCCATCTCTTTCAGGAATGAGTAGGCCTTGGCATAGCTGTCATCCAGGCAGCCAGCAGGGGATTTTAATTACCTTTTGATGCTCTCTCTGTATGCTGTATAAGTACTTGGGTGAGGAGCATGTAATGAGTGTGACATGGCATAATCACTTACTTCTGTGAGGGATATAGTCCCTCAGGTATTACTGCCCTCATTCTATGAGTTGGTTTCTCCCACTAGAGCACTGATCACCATTGCAGATTCATTAGTGTGAATCACACCTCATGATTATGTTCTTTAATTTTTGCCCTGAGAGAGGTGATCAAGCTATGCTTTCTTCATTCTGCTCCATCCTCGCTGATTCCTCCAATGTCTATTTTTTTGCTGAGTCATAGACAGAACTCCATCTCTCTGTGTTCTGTAGTCATCCTTCCTGTTGTATAAATTATGATCCTAATGCTATGGTGTTACTAAAACATGTGCAAAAGAATTAAGACTACAGAAGTACTTGTATCATGATAGAGAAAGTGCCCATTCTTACTGTTCTGATATCTGAGGGTTCCACTAAGACCAAGTAGTTATTCACTGATATATTGCATATGAATAATGAATCTGGAATAGCTGAGGTAAGCTTGCATGTAATTTGCACATGTACTTCATGCTTTGCTGTAATCATTTTATCACGGTCTGCTTCCATGGATAGATTACCCTCCTACCTGCATTTAAAATGTCCAAGATGATCGCAAGAACCTTGTCACCCAGCCTATGATATTGCATAGCTCTTTTCTAAAAACAACTTTATTCAGATTTTCACATTTTATATATGTATATGTATATATATATATATATATATATATATATATATATATATATACACACACACACACACACACACACACACACACACACACACACACACACACACACACACACACACACATATATCTAGTACAACAGAATCACATTTACTTAATATTTACTTCAAACATACCATGCTAGTTACTGTATATACATTTGCAATCAAATGACCATGTGTCAATAATATCTGAAGGTCTCTGTTCACCTGTCTCTTTGGTGAAGCTTTTATAACATTGTTTGACTTTTCTGTAACAGGTCTTAAATCTTTTGACAATGAATCTGATGTGATATGTGTATTTTCCTCAAGATGTTCAGCAGATGTCTTGCTCAAATTTTTGCAGTTTCTATTATACTCCTCTCCATGTGGTGTACATATAGACATCGGCATTGGCTGGTAATGAAAGTGGCATCTCTATTTGGGTTGGCTCTGTTTGTGCTTTTCCCTTATGGATTGTGGAATTGCTGCATGTCATTTAAGCTATTGTCTTGCATTTGGTGAAATGGAATATAATTTTTTTTTTATCAGGACTTGCCCTGGTAGCCTGAAATTGCCAAGAGAATTTCTATCTTGGAGTACAGTAAAGGCTTATTCTTTTCAACATTTTTCTTGCCAGACAAATGGTTATCAGTTTGGACTGACATTTTAGGCAGACCATTGCTCTGTGCATGTAACAGATTTGTCAGGGCACTTGTGAAACTTCACATGGTTGAAAATGCTTTGGTGTCTTTGAACTTTTATTATGAATCATTATCTCATAGATTTTCTTCTGGAAAGCTGTGTCAAACATTCATCTTTGAAGTTACTCCAAAAGAAGTAGTGGTAGGCAGATTTTTCAAGTTCAGAATATCTGTTGTAGTAATGAACAGAGACAACATGCCCTTTGCTATTTAACATAAATAGAATTGAAACAAGTACCTGCTATGGACATTATGTCTGGAATGATATGCAAAATCATGTGTTTCCTCAGATTTGACCATCCTTCTTCATGCAAATGGAATATCTGGCAACAAATATTTAGTTGGATTATTCACATTTGGCCAGTCATATTTTTTTTCCTTTTTTGTAATTTTATATGGCAAAGTATCCTATACAAATGCAATGAATAATTTCAGTATGCAAGTAATATAGCATATTATCCAGTGACCCCCCCCCCAATTAATATTCCAAAAGGTGCACACTGATTGGTCAACATGCACGTTGTAAATCAGAGTTATAGTAATGGAAAAAAGTCCGGTCGCCCGGACTTTTTCCATTAGTATAACTCTTTTTTTTTTTTTTCAGCAACGGAGAGCGCAAGATCTCCGTTGCTGTCTAGAAACTGTCTCGCTATGTTAAAGCAATTTAACATAGCGAGACAGCTTTAAAGAAAGTAACGGAGATCTTCCTATCTCTGTTGCTGTTTTTAAAGGTGTCTCGCTATGTTAAATGGGTTTAACATAGAGAGACAGCTTTAAAAAAAGTAATGGAGATTCTCCGTTGCTTTTTTAAAGCTGTCTCGCTATGGTAAACTCCTTTAACATAGCGAGACAGTTTGTAAAAAGCAACAAAGATCTTGCTTTCTCTATTGCTTTTGCCCATAGCTCTGATGTACTGCATAAGGATACGCATGCGCAGTACATCAGAACTGCCACAGAATACCCGACAGCTGTGGAAGGGCAGCAAGGAGGCATTATACAATGCCATTATTTTAAGAAAAATAATAATTTTTTTCTTAAATAATGTCATTGTATAATGGCAATAACCCACTTCTGGGTGTGGTTAATGCTGGATTTACCCACGGTTGTCTTTGTTTGGCCACTCGGGCTTTGTCCTCATGACCAAACCACACCAACCGTGGGTAAATCCAGCATTACCCACACCCAGGCATGGGTTATTGCTATAATGAGTTATTCTATCTTCAAATGAATTCTGCCTGTTTCTACAATGTTATCTTTAGACATTGTTATCTGGTTCAAGGCAATCGTGACTTGAAAACCTATATTAACGTGAAATGTTACATGTGCTGTCTTTAAATACATTTCCCATTTTCCCTTTACCACAGTATATTTTCCTTCATACAAAATTATATCTACATTTCCACAAATAAAAATGTATGACTACTGTTTTTGCTCTTCTTTTGGCACTGCTACACTATTCAGTTTCCTCAATGTACAACATACTTGGTGTCAAGAGATCTCTTGAGACATTCTTTGGGAAATTGTTTCCCTCGCTCTTACATCATATTACCCTTCACAAGTTTAAAGATTTGGAAATAATGCATTTATAGTCCTTCCCTTTGTTTTCCCAATTGAACTGTGAGGTATATATGTACAAATATGCCATTGTTTTCTGAGTCAGATTGTAAAAGAAATGTGAGCTACACGTAAGTCTTGTAAAGCCTGCAGTATGTGTGCTTCTTTTTGGCTAGAAAAGCTGCATAAACTTTTGACCATTTTTTGTGAATGTAAAAAAAAAAAAAAGAAACTATAATAAGTGTGCAAATGTTCTTCTTTTTGCTGGAAACACAACAGCCAGACTTAGGATGTGAAAAGTTTGACTCACATATGAAAATGTGACTAAAGAATTTTGGGCTGTTCCCAGGCAGGAAGCCAAATACATTAAAAATGGAGTTAAAAGGGGTATGTGGCTAGGATGCTGACAGGGTAGCACAAATATATCCTACTCTACTACTTTTATATATTTCTGACAGGAATTTTAAAGTCTAAACTATCTTTTCAACTTCTTTGATAAAGATTCTGATACATCTACATCTTATCTAAGATAGTATCAAGTAATTGTTTTGAAATTCCTAAATTTTCCTATCAAATACATATCTGAAAATGTGTTTCTATTTATAACTTTGAAATGAGCCATCTAAAATCCAGCTCTCATGATTCAAAAAAGAACTGCTATCTAACCTTACTAATATCTAGGAATTGTTGTTGAAAATGGACAGATTGGATACAAAATTGGATAACTTCAAAAAAAAATGTTCTAAATAAATGGACCAAATACATGAAGCTTTACAACAACAGAAAGCCCAGATTTTGGAAATGGAAGACTCATTGAATGATATGAAAGAGAGATTGTTGGAAGATGAACATAATATTGAATTCTTAAAATACAGCCCTTCTTAATAAAATAGATGACCTTTAAAAGAGGTCACACAGAAATATTAGAATATTTGATCTCCCAGAGAAAAATTGAAGGAAAGAACATGACAAATGTCTTATCATCCTAGTTTCCCAAAGTTCTAGATTTGTCTGAGGCAAAGTCTTTTTGGCATTGAGAGAGTACACCAGTTCTTAGTTTCAGCATCTTCTTTAAGGAATAAATCAGCTTTGAGATCTACAGTTGTCAGATTGTTCTCTTCACAAGACAAAGAATTCTTAAATCTGCTTGGGCTAAGTCTCCTCTCAAATTTGAAGACAGCATCATTTATTTTGACAATGATTATTCTACTTCTCCAAAAGGAAATATTTCCATCCCCTAATCATTAAGCTGAAGAAAAAGCAAATTATTGTTTCCTGCTAGACTGAAGATATTTCTGCCAGATAAAACAAAGATTTTTGAAGAATTAGAAGCAGCTGTTTCCTTTTTAAAGGTTAACAGCATCCTTGAACAAAATAAGGACATGGATTGGACTGACACTTCCCTAAAGAGACAAGCAGAAAGACCTGGGTGGAAGACAAATGAAAGAAAGAAGAAACTAAAAGACAAATGACTTTGCATCTAATGTCAGTATATTAGTCTTCATTTTCTTTTACAGCTTCTTCTACATTTAATACCCTATTCATACAGAATTATGTGTTATTTTTTCAAGAACATGAAGGGAAACTAGGATTTTCTTATAACAAGGTAAATCATTTTTGTCTTTTTTCACTTATTAATTATATCACAATTTCCTATATTGTTTAGTTTCAATTGCATGTTGTTTCATCTCTAGTTTTTATGACAGCTTTTTTATATTGACTAAGTGAACAAGTTTATAAATAATTAACAGGTTAATACTATGCCATGTTTTTGAACTTTAGTGTTGTGTTTTTGTTTGGGATCTGTGTTTCTCTTCTGAATTAAAAATATTATATATTTTCTCTGATTACTAATATATTCTCTATATTTAATAATGCTTTGTTACATATCGCAGGCTCAGTTTGTTATTTTGCATGGATTTAGCTTTCTATTTTGCCTGCACTCTTATAGTCTGTTGGCTTTTTCCCTGTCCTTCCATTTTTGCATTTCAAATGACTGTCATATACTCTTATAAGACTCCTGTGATGTTACGGACTGGTTTGTAGGCTTGTCTTTGTTTTTTTATATTTATCCTGTTGCTTAACTTTATGGAAGTTGCTTGGACTTTTTGAACTGAATGGCTCTTGTTTTACTTTGGTTGGATGTGCAATGTCTTTGCTGGATTGTTTCAGCTTGTTTGATTTGTGCTGTATGTCTGTGTGTGTGTTGTGGAAGCATGAGAGAATGCATTATGTGAGAGGTGAGACTTTGTAGTTGGAATAAGTCACTTACATGGAGGTTTTTCTTGTGGCAGCTGTTTTGGTTGTTTGGTTTCTGTGACGTGTCATTTAATAATCTCTGTGCTACTGGCAGTGTTGGGCTGTCCTGCGATGTCATGTTTGGTGGTACTGATTCTGCTTTGGGAATGGGAGGGGCTTTTTTCGGTGTTTTGTGTGTTGGGGTTTCTGCTTTGATAGATTTGTCAGCATGAAAAGTTTGTGCTTGTCTGCAGGCTCCTCTGACAGGATTATGGATGAAGCTTTGTGGTTTTGCTTTGTTCTGTCTTTTGAGTTTCATGTCATGTTTGGTGGTACTGATTCTTCTTTGGGAATGGGAGGGGCTTTTTTCGGTGTTTTGTGGGTTGGGGTTTCTGCTTTGATAGACTTGTCAGCGTGAAAAGTTTGTGCTTGTCTGCAGGCTCCTCTGACAGGATTATGGACGAAGCTTTGTGGTTTTGCTTTGTTCTGTCTTTTGAGTTTCCCGCCGTGTTCGCAAGATGTTTTTATTTTCTCTTAATCTATATGTATATCCTTGCTGATGTGTTGTCTTTCTGTACATCAATCAACAGAAAGGGGCAGGTACCTTTATTCAATTTGTGCACTGACCTTATCCTAATGTAGTGTTTGTCACTGTGATATATAACTCTTAAAGTTTTTTTTTACTCAGTTAACTTTAGAAAGTTCAGAGACTGATACTAAATAGTATGTTATTTGATTAATTTCTTAATAATTCTTAAGCCATAATCCCCTCTAATTTGTATAATAAAAATAAGAAGTGAAGGAAATTTAGAAACATGTTACTGTTATCTGATTCTATTTGCACTAGGCATATGTTCAGCATAGATTTTTTTGATTTTTTTTCTCTTTTTTTTTTGATTGGTACTAGGGGTCTTTGGCCTTGAATATTAAATTTAGTCTTACAGTATATATAGTCATTTAGAATTTTGTTGTGGACTGTTAGTTAAATTTAACTGAATCTTTCAACTGTTTACATTTTTTTACTTCTAGAGTAATTTGTGTGAGGGCTGATTTTGATTTCTTTTTTTCCCTTCTTCTCTTTTATATAACATTAACCTATTTTTACACTATCAGAGAGGACATACTCTCATATTCTTTTCCTGTTTGATGGGAGGGAATGTTTGCTCAGTTAAGTTGTACAAACAGGGAGTTTTAGTCATCATGAGAGGTTTGAATGTTTTTTTTAACTTTATGTATATTATTAATGAATTTTATGTTCTTGTTTTGGGTGTCTACTATTAATATTTTCATATATATAAGTTCAATATTCAGAATTTTAAGAGATATACAGTTTCATTCAAACAGTTCTTGTTTTGTAAGGTGATTCTAAATTATAACTCCTATGTGGTAGTTATGACATCTTTTTCTATAACCATGTGACATATTGATAATGTTTTATGGTAAACACAGCTCTTTAAATATTAATAGTTTGAATAATGGCTATAAAAGAAGGAATTTAAATAAATTCTTAAAATTGTTTAATTCTCAGATTGTATTCCTTCAAGAGACCCAGAATGATAGAGATAGGCTTAACACTAAATCATATACTGTTCTAGTTAATTCTCATTATAACCAGAAAAAAGAGGGGTAGATATTTTATGGAGAAATACTTTACCTAAGCTTAAGATCATTAGTTCTTGTAAAGATGATAAAGGGTTATTTTTCTCAATAACACTGGAAATTTATAGAAAGTTATACACTTTTATTAATTTATACTGGATTACTGGAATAGGGGTTAGAACTGTTAAACAGCACTTAGATTTGATAATCCAGACTTCTAAGGGTAGTATCCTACTGGCAGGATATTTTAACTGTATCCTAAAAGAGGAAGACCTAATGCTACTAAAAAGAAAAAAAATTGCTTCCACCAAAGAATTATTAAAATTTATAGATTTAATGCATAATAAAGACACACATGATTTCCAGACCCAAGTTCTCTTTTGTTTACCCATTACTCACATAGACATGGAACCCAGGCCAGAATAGATAGAGTTTTTATTTGTAATGATTTCATGAACAGGTTAGATAAAGTAAAGGTGGTATCTTGTCCACTTTCTGACCATAATGCTATAATTTTTGAACTATTCTTAAAAAGTAACAATAATATCCCTATAAAACGTATTCCTGCCTATATCACTAACTTAAAATATTTTAAGGAAGTTTTTATAAAAGATGTACAGACCTTTATAGAACTGAATTACACCAATAATATTTCTGAGATGTATCATTGGGATGCCTTAAAAGTGTACTTATATGGTAATGTCATTCCTTGGTACTCTCTTAAGAAAGAGCAATGGGATAAGGAACTAATTGACTTACAAGGGAAAATAGATACGCTAAAACTTGATAGCCAGAAATCAAAGACAAACTTGATAAAAGGGATAAGAAAGTTGAATGACAGATATTTGGAATTCTAAATCATAAAACTATGATTAACTTAGGAAGGATTAAACTAGTTAATATTATGGCAATCCTAAGTCTATTCAAATAAAGATAATTAATGTATCTAATCATATCAAAGATGTTTTCTACTCTAAAAAAGGTCACTGATTTGGAAGATATATTGATTGAATTTAATACCTATTTTACTACTCTAAACAATAACGATCCTAATATGGATTCACAAGAGGAAATTAAAAAAAAAAATTAAGAAGCAATATAAAGAATAAATTGACTAATGATCAGAAGAGAGTTATCAATAAATCTATTTCACTTACTGAACTAAAGGCTCAAATTAATAAATTAAAACCTGACAAGGCTCCTGTTAATGATGGTATCCTTTCAGAACTATATATGCTATTGCAAAAAGACACCTTAGCCATATTTCTTAAAGATTTTAAGTCAATCAAAGAATTAAAAATGCCCCCCCCCCTTCTTGGAAGTATACTCTTATATCTTCAATTTTAAAATCAGACAAGGATCCAGTTAAATGTTCTTTTTCTAGACCAATTTTTTTATTAAATATTGATTATAAATTGTTGATGGCTATGCATGCTAATAGGTTAAAGCAGTTTCTCCCCTCTGTAATTAATGATGATCAAACTGGCTTAATTTTAAATAGGAACGTTTATAATAATATTAAAAGAACATTAACTTTAATTGATTTCCAAATAGAACAAATGAAAAGTCAACATTGGTAAGTTTAGATATTGGCAGAGCATTTGATTCAGTAAATTGGAATTATCTTTCTTTGGTTGTAGAAAAAAGTAACTTTTCTAGTAATTTCATTAATCTTATTAAATTCCTTTATGAAAATTCATATGCATATGTAAAAAAATAGGTTAATTTATCTCAAAATCAATTAAGAGTACTAAAGGAACCAAACAATGATGCCCCCTTTCTCCTTTACTTTTTACATTAGTTATTGAATCTTTTGCTAATTTAATTAGATCTCCCTCCTGTGTTAAGGCTTTTCAGGTAGGCAATCATTTAGCATCTAAAATCCAATTATTTGCAGATGATATTCTATTTACCCTGAATGATTGTAATTACTCGATTTCTGCCCTCTTTCAATCCATGGAAACTTTCCACAAAAAATCTGGCCTGAGCTTTAATGAAAATAAAACAAAAAATTTACCTACAAACTACAATCTTAATGATATAGAAAGCAGATTTAATAAATATATTGTTCATTACAAGAAGATAAATTATTTAGGAATGATTATTGCAGATATTAATAAAATGGTTACTATAATTTTTGACAATAGTTTGAACTCTATAAAACATCTTATAAATAAATGAAATAACCTCTTTTTTACAATGAATGAATGAGAGACTCTCATTGATCAAAATGATCATCTTGCCAAAAGTGCTATATTGTATTCAATCATTATCTCTTCCTCCACCTACAAGTTGTATAAAGGAGTTTAACTCTTTAGTGTTAAAGTTTTTGTGACATCCAAATAAACCTAGAGTAGCTTTAAATCATCACACAAGAGATTAGTCACTAGAAGGTATTGGTTTAAGAGATTTAGAGTTGTAATTTCTTTCCTCTGTTATTAAAACAATTGCTGTTTGGGCTAATAACTCCTGTACTGCTAATTGGAAACAAATTCCAATATAGTATTTGTTCTCAAGTTAATTGCCCCACATTCACAAATTGTTGCTTAATTTTATATAATCCCCTGTTTTCTTTATTAAAAAACTTTTTTAATAATTTAAACTATTAATTCTTCTCATATCACCATTAAAATTAATACTCTGAGAAATTTTATTAGCAGAAATCCAATGTACAAAGCATGGCTTTTTCTCATTTTTCCAATAGTTTTTATTCAAAATAATATCTCCACTTTAAATCTACATATTATGAATGCTAATCTATTATACTGGTTTCAGTTAATGGATAAAGAAATGTTGGCTACTCCTTAATATGTATATAATAAGTTTAACTTAGATAAAGATGTGGTTGCATGTGCAAAATTGCAGACAATTCATGGAAAGTAGATTTAAATTTATGCAACTAAAGATAAGAAGTTCTTTTCCTAAACTAATTGATCTATTATCTCTTTTGATACATTAGAAAATATGTGGAAAATGCTTCTATCTGAAATATATAAAGTGATTAGAACAGAACTGGAATATATTAAAGAAACCCATTGGAGCTATTCTAAATATATAAGTAATGATCATCCACATGAAGAAGATAAAAATTTCAATTTGTCATTTTCAAAACAAGATACTCTTAAATGGAGAATATTCTCTTGAAAAAATTCTCCACAGGTTCTTTTTTACTCTTCATAGAACTGAGTTGATATCTAAAACTAAAACAGTTTGTTGGAGATGTAAATTAAATCTCAAAGCTAATTGGTAACACATGTTTTTGACTGTGTCATACTTAAACATCTTATTGGGATGAAATCAATATTTTCTTATGGTCCTTTTTCTCAGATAACTTTTCTTTAACTAAATCATTGATTTTGTTTAATGCTTTTGTACCAAAATGTATTAACCCTAAATATCCTATCTTGTGATGCATCTTATGAACTGCAACAAAAATCATAACAAGAAACTGAAACAATGATTATTCTCCCTCTTTTAATAACTTTTCTAACATTATGAAATGCTCATTGAATGAAGTATGTTATTTGGCGCTTATATCTATCAAATCAAGAGCTGATAGAATAACCTCCACATACAATTCTTGGATGAAACTATAGGAATGGTTAAACAAATAATAGTTGATTGTTTTTCTTTCTAGATCAATTGTTAAATATTGGAAATTTATTGATTGTTATTTAGGCAATAGATGGCTTTGCAAATAGTTATATTTGTTTTGATAAAGTCCTGTAGTGTGGCGGATGAAAGCGCTTAACTCAGTATGTGGTCTGTTTAATAAATTGGAGTGTTTCACTATCCTGACTGTTCATTGGTATATGGTCTGGTTCCATGAGGTGTTGGTTTATTTGTGTGGAGTTTCTCCTCGGAATTCACTTTTATCTGGTTTTTAGTTATATTTGTTGTTTAAGTTTTTTTTTTTTATCTTTACTTTTTTATTCCAGTTATCTATTTCTAATTTAACATAAATGTTATTATCTGTCTGTTTACTTAAAATCAGTAAAAAGATTTTTTTTAAAAATGCAGTTAAAGCAGTCTTGAAAGAGGTAGCTGTGCCAAGACAACTAAGCATTTTTATTAATATGCAAATATGGGAAAACCTGTTTAGTTACATCTCTGCTTCTGTATGAAACTAAACTAATAAATTAATTAATTAAATAAATCACACAGTCAATATAAAAAAGATGCAAACCAAACAGTTTAGAGATAGAACAAAAGAGATGAAGTACCCTGTAGCTCATGACTTCTGTCTTTCTGATAGAAATTCAAATAAATTTAACTTACCATCTAAAAATTCTTGTAGTTCAAAAATTAGCTAGGGTAAACTATCTTTGGTTAGATTTTTTTTTTCCTTTTTTGTATCCTACTTGTTCAAAAAGATTATTTTTGTTTCCTTTTACATATCTATATTCCTCTGAATATTTAACTGCTGTTGCATTACTTAACTCATTCTTTTCTAAGTAAATTATTCGTAAATATTCTTTTATAAAAATCTTGTGGCTGGTTGACCTTTACTTACTTATTAATTGATAAAATGGTATTCACTGCTAAATAGTCACAAGGTACTGGCATCCACCTCCATGGCCTAGACTGTTTGCCCACAGTATCATTTTTTATTAAGTTATGAAAAGTGTGAAATAGTAACTGGAGAGACCCCAACCTGGTCATACCAGCCTTACCTGGAAAGTAGGGTGTGTGTGAGTGCATGTGTGTATGTGTGTGTGTGTATAAGAGTTTCCTTATACCACAGTTACTGGATAAGTGTCCAACAGAAGGCACTGGAACTCAGAGACCATGCTGAGAAAGTAGACTGGGAGAATAGGCTCAGGAGTTTGCTCAAACAGGGTGTTCAATGTGAAGCCTATTCTTGGGTGCGGATGGTGATGGTTTGGATCTACTTCAGTAAATCGGACTTTTTAAATGTTCGAAGTCCATATGGCCAAGAGCATAGCATTAAACATTTAAAAGTTCAAACAGTGAATTAAAACAAAACAAAAAAAAAACTAAACATGCATAGCAGGGGGGCAAGCCCCACTGCACCCCCCACACCCCCCATTACTTAAATATACCAACTCCGAGATTGCACTACATTGCAGAAAAGGGAAATATTCCCATTCTGCACTGTTTGGGGATCTCCATTCATTCCGTTCAAACTTTTAAAAGTTCGAGCATAAGGTCTTGGCCATATCAGCTTCAAACTTTTAAAAGTTTAATCAACTGAAAGGGACTCAATGGTTTATACTCAAGGCAGCAGTGCATATTTTCAGAATGCTCATGTTACCAAGCTGGACTCAGTAAATTGTTTACTGATTCTTATTTGTGTGCCTTCTTTATACTTTAGTCTGTTTGCCACTAGTGGTGTGATTAAAGAGACAACACTTTGGTAGCTTTTCAACTGTTTGGCAGTGATGGAATTCAGCCACTACTCATCTGTCTATCATCAATATTCTTTATATAGGGGGTTCATAAACGTTATGAGCCTCTGGAGATTCAAAAGCCTTTGATTATCTACTGTTGTTTTTAGATGTCTTCTTTGTGGTCCTCTGGGGTTATAAACCTATGGATTATTATGAATTTAGAGCTGTTTTACTGAGTAGTGTCTGAGTGAACAAACCTCCACAGACGTGGATACTGGATAAAGAAGAGCCTCCACAGCTGAGCTATTTAATTGCCAAAGAAAAAAAGGCTTATTACAATGTGCTACACATTAACTGTAGGAAAGTGAAAGAATGATGTAATGTTTATCAGAACTGCAATTTCAATTTAAACAGAGATAATCAAAAGGCATTAAACATTTTTGTCTTAATCAGCCAACTCACAGCACTGCCTGTTGTCTTATGTAAGTTATTTTAGACTTGTGTTTTCTTTTAGAGATAGCTAGAAACTAGAAAAATTAAACTAAGTGTTTTTCTGTGATGTCAGAACTGTACTACTGATTTATTTTAAGTATTTCTGCGTGATCTCTGGACACTTGACTAGCACTGACCATGTAGTAGAAAGTATTGTCTTGTGGTTTTAATTATTTATTATTCATTTGTTTGTGCCGGTCCCAAGCCCGGATAAATGGGGAGGGTTGTGTCAGGAAGGGTATCTGGCGTAAGATTTTGCCAAATCATACATGCAGACAAGAGTACAGAAATACATACTGGATCGGTCGAGGCCCGGGTTAACAATGACCGGCACCAGTACTGTTGGCCAACAGGGTGCTGGCGGAAATTGGGCTACTGTTGGCCGAAGGAGGAGAAGAGGGGAAAGGCATGCCCGAAGGCAGGCAAAGGCTAGGACTGTGATAGTGAGGGTCAGAACTTTGAATGTTGGCAGTATGACTGGTATAAGGTGGGAGCTAGCTTATATGATGGACCGAAGGAAGGTTGGTATATTGTGCGTGCAAGAGACCAGATGGAAGGGGAGCAAGGCTAGGTGTATCGGAGGCAGTTTCAAATTGTTTTATCATGGTGTGGATGGGAGGAGAAATGGTGTAGGCATTATCCTGAAGGAACAGTATGCTAAGAGTGTTTTGGAGGTGAAAAGAGTGTCGGATAGAGTGATGTTTATGAAGCTGGAAATTGATGGTGTAATGATGAATGTTGTTAGTACATATGTTCCACAAGTTGGGTGTGCGATGGATTAGAAAGAAAAATTTTGGAGTGAGTTGGATGAAGTGGTGATGACTGTACCCAAGGGACTGGTGATTGGAGCAGATTTCAATGAGCATGTTGGTGAAGGGAACAGGGAGGATGAGGAAGTGATGGGTAGGTATAGTGTTAAACAAAGGAATGCAGAAGGTCAAATGGTAGGGATTTGCAAAAAGGATGGTCATGGCTGTGATGAATATGTATTTTAACAAGAGGGCAGAGCATAAGGTGACATACAAGAGTGGAGAAAGATGCACACAGGTGGATTATATCTTATGTAGAAGGGCCAGTCTGAAGGAGATTGGAGACTGTAAAGTGGTGGCAGGGGAAAGTGTAGTTAGGCAGCATAGGATGGTGGTTTGTAGGATGACATTGGTGATCAAGAAGAGGAGGATGAGTGTGAGGGCAGCACCAAGGATCAAATGATGGAAATTGAAAAATGGTAATTGTGAGATGATGTTCAGGGAAGAGTTAAGACAGGCACTGGGTGGCAGTGAAGAGTTACCAAATAGCTGGGTAACTACAGCAGAGCTAGTAAAAGAGATGGCTAGAAAGGTGCTTGGTGTGACATCTGGAAAGAGGAAGGAAGACAAGGAGACCTGGTGGTGGAATGAAGAAGTACAGGAGAGTATACAGAGAAAGAGGTTGGCGAAGAAGAAGTGGGATTGTCAAAGAGATGAAGAAAGTAGACAAGAGTATAAGGAGATGAGGTGCAAGGCAAAGAGAGAGTTGGCGAAGGATAAGGATAAGGCGTATGAAGAGTTGTATAAAAGGTTGGACACTAAGGAGGGAGAAAAGGACCTGTACCGATTGGCTAGACAGAGGGTCCGAGCTAGTAAAGATGTGCAGCAGGTAAGGGTGATAAAGGATAATGAGGGAAACATACTCAAAAGCAAGGACAGTGTGTTGAGCAGATGGAAAGAGTACTTTGAGGGGTTGATGAATGAAGAGAATGAGAGGGACAGAAGGTTGGATGATATGTAGATAGTGGATCATGAAGTGCAGTGGATTAGCAAGGAGGAAGTAAGGATAGTTATGAAGAGGATGAAGAACGGAAAGACTGTTGGTCCAGATCACATACCTGTGGAAGCATGGAGGTGTTTAGGTGAAATGGCAGTGGAGTTTTTAACTAGATTGTTTAATTAAATTTTGGAAAGTGGGAGGATGCCTGAGGAATGGAGAAAAAGTGTTTGGGTACCGATTTTTAAGAATAAGGGTGATGTGCAGAGCTGAAGTAACTACAGAGGGATTAAACTGATCAGTCACAGCACGAAGTTATGAGAAAGAGTAGTGGAAGCTAGGTTAAGAAGGGAGGTGATGATTAGTGATCAGCAGTATGGTTTCATGCCAGGAAGGAGCACTACAGATGCAATGTTTTCTCTAAGATTGTTGATGGAGAAGTACAGAGAAGGTCAGAAGGAGTTGCATTGTGTCTTTGTGGATTTAGAGAAAGCATATGACAGGGTGCCTAGAGAGGAGTTGTGGTATTGTATGAGGAAGTCAGGAGTGTCAGAGAAGTATGTAAGAGTGGTACAGGATATGTGCAGGGGTAGTGTGTCAGCGGTGAGGTCTGCGGTGGGAGTGACGGATGCGTTTATGGTGGAGGTGGGATTACATCAAGGATCAGCTCTGAGCCCTTTCTTATTTGCAATGGTGATGGACAGGTTGACAGACAAGATCAGACAGGAGTCCCTGTGGACTATGATGTTTGCAGATGACATTGTGATTGGTAGTGAGAGTGGGGAACAGGTGGAGGAGACCCTGGAGAGGTGGAGATATGCTCTAGAGAGAAGAGGAATGAAGGTCAGCAGGACTAAGACAGAATATATGTGTGTGAATGAGATGGAGGATAGAGGAATGATGAGGATGCAGGGAGTAGAGGTGGCAAAGATGGATGAGTTTAAGCACTTGGGATCAACAGTTCAGAGTAATGGAGTGTGGAAGAGAGGTGAAGAAGAGAGTACAGGCAGGATGGAGTGGGTGGAGAAGAGTGTCAGGAGTGATTTGTGACAGATGAGTACCAGTAAGAGTGAAAGGGAAGGTCTACAAGAGGGTAGTGAGACCAGCTATGTTATATGGGTTGGAGACAGTGGCATTGAAAAAAAAGGCAGGAGTTGGAGCTTGACATGGCAGAGTTGAAGATGTTAAGATTTGCACTGGGTATGACAAGGATGTACAGGATTAGGAATAAGTATATTAGAGGGTCAGCCCAGGTTGGAAAGTTTGCAGACAAAGCCAGAGAGGCAAGATTACATTGGTTTGGACATGTGCTGAAGAGGGATGCAGAGTATATTGGGAAAAAGATGCTAAGGACGAAGCTGCCAGGTAAAAGGAAAAGAGGGAGGCCTAAGATAAGGTTTATGGATGTGGTGAGAGAGGACATGCAGGTGCTTGGTGTGACAGAGAAAGATGCAGAGGACAGGAAGAAATGGAAACAGTTGATCTGCTGTAGCAACCCCTAACGGGAGCAGCCGAAAGAAGAAGAAGAAGATTATTAAATACTTTAAAACCTTTTAACTGTGGCTGATTTGTGTAGAGATAAGTTAAGCTCTAAGAGTATATTGCGTATATAAGGATCCTGTACCAGGTCACTCTAGTAAGCATTAAGACTGTTTAGTCATACTACCAATTGGATAATAATATTGCACAGTAATAATTAGACACCATTTTAAGGGTTTTTGCATAGCTGATAAATATTAGCTGAATGGTGGCAAGTAGCTGATAAATATTAGCTGGATGGTGGCAAGTGGAATTACCATATAGTCTGGGTAAAGGGGCACAGCTGGAGAACCTGTGCCAGCCTTCCCCAGAAGTGTCTATGTGGTTGTATAAACTCTTATCTCAAAGTATGTGTGTGTGTGTGTGTGTGTGTGTGTGTGTGTGTGTGTGTGTGTGTGTGTGTGTCAGCTACTTGGGCAGGGACATGAAGCACTGGTTGGACAGAGAGGGTGCTGGAGATTTTAGCTTGCCCAGTTGGCTGAGATCTGGACCCTATAGCTGTGCCAGTGGGGAGTCTTACTGGGGACCTGGAGAGCAAGGGAGTGACTAGCCCCGGACTGACTGTGATCTCTGTGTGCTCTTAAGGGAAATTGCACTTTACTGTGTGGATTTGTTATCCTTTCCTCATATATGAGATGCCCTCTCTGGTGTCAGGATTGAGGCTCCTTGATTGCTGGGCCAGGGCACGGATGTCACATAGATGATGTAACAGTCAACAAGTGCATCATCACACAGGCCAATCAGAAACCCTGGCTCACAAGTAGAGTATATGAGCTTCTAAAAGTAAGGAGTGCTGCCTTCAAGGAGGGAAACAAGGATGAGCTCAGGCACACCAGGCCAAACCTAAAAAAGGATGTGAGAGAGACAAAAAGGACATATGGTCAGAAACTCCAAAATCACTTCTCTGACAATAAGGAAGTGAGGAGACTGTGGCAAGAAATTCAGGCAATAATGGATTACAAGCCCACTTCTTTTCAGTATGAGGACAACACTGAATTCCTGAACAAGCTCAACATATATTTCAGCAGGTCTGAAGAAGGAAACAGCATGAAACTGATTAAAGCTCCAGCAAGCCAGAACAAAGAAGTCCTCAGCCTAAATTCAAACGCTGTCCATAGAACCCTGAGGAGGATAAATCCGAAAAAAGCATCTAGTTCTGATAACATTCTGGGAAGGGTCCTAAGAGACTATACTGGGCAATTGACAAATGTACTCACAGACAAATTCAATGCCTTATTGAAACAGGCCATTGTTCTCAGGTGCTTCAAGAACACCACCATAATAGCTCTATCTAAGAAGTTTCCGCCAAAGGAACTCATTGACTACTGCCCTGTGGCTCTCACTTTCATAGTAATGAAGTGCCTAGAAATGCTGGTTAAGGACTACTTAACATCCAGACTTCCGTCATCCTTGGACCTACTCCAATTTGCATACAAACCAAATCGATCCATGGTAGAAGCTATTTCACTGGCACTCCATCTATTATTGGACCACCTGGAAAACAAAAACAACTATGTGCACATATTCATACCTCAACAATTTATAGAGAAGCTAACTCAACTAGGTGATAGCGCTCAAATGTGCAATCACATTCTGGACTTCTTTACTGAAAGGCCACAAATAGTATGTGCAGGAAAAAACACCTGAAATAGTATCCCCTTGAACACTGTATCTCAGGGCTGTGTTCTGAACCCTCTGCTATTCACTCTGCTGACGTATGACTGCATTGCTAAGTACAGTTCCAATCATATAATCAAGTTTGCAGATGATACCACAGTTGTGGGTCTCATCAGCAATGAGGAGGAAACAGCCTACAGAGAGGAGGTGAGTCAACTGATAACTTGGTGTGGTAACAACAATTTGGCACTCAGTGTGAATAAGACCAAGGAGGTAATCGTGGACCTCAGAAGAAGCCATAAGAAATGCTCCCCACTCACAATCAATGGGGAAACAGTGTCGAGGGTAAAAAACACCAAGTTTCTTGGGGTGCACATCTTGGAAGGCTTGACTTAGTCTGTGAACACAAATGCCATTGTCAAGAAAGCACAACAATGCCTACACTTTTGTGAAGGTTGAGAAGAGGAAAGCTACCAGCCCCTGTTCTCACAACCTTCTACAGGGCCACAACTGAGAACATACTGACAAACAGTTTTACAGCTCGGTATGGCAACTGCTCCACCACAGGTTTCAGGTTCCTCCAAAGAGTGGTGAAAGGAGCAGAAATGATTTCCAGGACCACTCTACCATCTAGTCAAAACTTGCACCAGTCTCGTTGTCTCAACAGAGCCAGGAAAATAGTCATAGACTGCACTCACCCTACATATGGACTGTTCCTGCACCTAAGATCTGGGAGGTGTTATTGTAGCGTATGTTGCAAAATGGACAGATTTAGCAGAAGCTTCTATCCCCTGACCATCAGTCTACTAAACTCCATCAGCAACTTACATCTCGCTTGACATCAGGGACAGTATGGCGAATGAGAAGCATATTTGTGCGCAGTAACCTTAAAAGGTCTTAAATACAGTTGCAATTAATCTAACAGAGTATAATCTTATTTCTGTGCAATATCTGATGATGCTAAAACAGCATTCTGTGCAATGAGTAACAGCTGTGGAATTCTGTGCAATAAATACTGTGTCTCTTTAGCTTAGTAAATGTCTATTGATATGTAAAATAGTAAATATTATGTAGCTTGATGTAAGAGTTGGGGAGTGGCCTAATGATTAAGGTGTTTGCCTTACAAACACAAGGTGCACGGTTTGAGTCTCACAAGGGATAACTGGCTAAGCTTAAAATGGCTCGCAAGGGCAGTTAGCTTAATATGAATCTATGAACCTAGTAGGAATATCTATATGTACTAATGTGAATTGTTGTATATGTTAGTTGTTTGCACATAGATCCTGAAGTAATGTAATTTTGTTCACTTGTACTTGTTGTGGACTCTGAATGACAAAAAAGTTTACTTTGACTTTTTACTTTTTTATGTAATCCAACTGGAACCTTTTGAATGGAACATTACCTTTTTGCTTCTGGAGTCTGTTGGCCTGAGGATGTATCCCCATTCTTGTGTTGGCTACTGTGGCAGTCCTGTCACACGTTCCTGGTAGTCCAATCCAGTTGTGATCATCATCTGCAAATCTTTGCTTACCCTCGTACCATCATTTCTATTCTTTCCAGTTCAAACTTCACTTCAAGTTGCTGTGTCCTAATTACATTTCTTTATGTTTCTCTGCAGTGAGCCTGAACTGCTTAATTTCAGACAACATGGTCATTTTTTTTTCCAAATCTTTCTTTAGACTTTTCCCCATCTTCATTGCTGCATCTATTTTTGTGTGGACAGCAAAAAGGATGATCCTGCTCTGCATTCCCTCAGATATGTCTAATAAGAATACACTAAACAGTAATGAACCCAGTTCCACCACTGCATTAGTCCACTAGTGCCATTGCCTTTCTTACCAGGATCAGCTGTGTCCTACCATTCACCCATACAACCATGCAACAGTCCAGTTCTTAAGTCTTGATCCTGTCATCAACTTTTCCATTGTATTTCTAGCAATCAAAGACTTTGATGAAGCCCAAGAAGAACACTTCTACCTGTACTGCCTTTTCAAGTTTTTAACACAGTCTTAAAACTCAATTAAGTTAAACTGGCAGCTCCTTCCAGCCTAAAACCAATACTGTTTGCTGTCTATGAGACTGCTGTTTTGTAAGAAAGTAAGTCTGCTTCAGAAGATTTTCTCTGATTTCCCTGCTATTGCTATAAGAAAAGCAGGTCTCTCTTGTGTAAAGGCACTGCACTGCTGTCCTCCAGTTCAAAGCCATTTTTGTAGTGGCTTGGTTAGTAATTAGTTGAAAACCTACAGTAATGCATCTGCTGGCAGACCGACTAGATTCTTGAGGATCTTGAGGGGCAGCCCATATATTTCTTTATCCTTCTCTATTCTGATGACAGTTCACTGCTGTTCCTAGCCTTTACTGTCTCCTTCCCAGCATGGCATCTGCCTGTCATTTTCTTCATAAACTGATACAAAGTATTCATTCAGTATCTCTGTTTTTTCACAGTCTTCTATGATCTTCCTCCCATCTCCGCTCATCCTCACTAGGTTTGTCTCTCCCTTCCTTCTTCCTGTTCTGTATCTAAATAAGATGTTCTTCGTGTTTCAGTGTTGCAGTCATCACACTTGGGTTATGTGCCTGCAGGTAGCCCTCAGTCAGCCTGAATACCAGAGACTTAGTATTTCTGCAACAGATGCTGTCGCTCCAGGACTGACGTCAGGTTGTCAGGGGTATAAAAACAGGCAGCCGAAGCCATTACATCAGTCTTTCTTGCCAAGGAGCCCGAAGCAGAAGCAGTTCGCAAGTGCCAGTCGGCCACTATCTGAATTTTCGTTTATGGATTTAATAATCCTGAAGTCTTCTAAAGCTAAGTACCTCATTGGGGATCCTTTTTTCTTGCTCTAACCGATGTCAGAAAAAGTTAACAATTGTCTTGCCTGTTGAAAGCAAATACCTCATAGAGATTTTCATTCTTACTGCATCACCTGTTTAGGCCTAGACTACGACGTCCCTTGCTGTCAGTTTTGTGCCTTATGTAATGCCCGAACCATTCATCTTTGGGCTCTCTTTCTTGCTAAATTCTTTCGCTGTCGATCTCCGTATTCTGAAATAGCTTTGGTAAGCCATCCGACTACCGATATTCCAAAAAAACATAAAGATAAAGACAATGACAGACTGCATAGGTCCAAAACTGTCGACGACGCTTCCATTAAGCTAGTTGCCAGTCCGTCGGTACTCAGTTGGGAGCTTTTGCAGCCCCTGATGCCTGCTTCAATGGATTTGCAGGCCTCTACTGAGACCCATTTGGAGTCCGGTATGCCGCGAGACTCTTCATCGACTATGGAACCTGCAGATGTCTCTACCTTGGATGGGTCCGGAGCCGCTGAGCAGGCACCAGCTTCTGAGGCAGTTATTGGCTCAACTGATGTTCGACTCAAACTGATGACTTCTTTTTTAACCAAAACTACCAAATTTCTTAGGCCCAGGGTGTGCACTATGCCTAGAAAACTGACGACCAAAGTGCATGCGCCTTCTCCCATGCCACAAAAACAAATGCTTAGAATGGCTGAAGACCTTATTACGCTGATTAGGGGAAGTCAGCCTTCCCCTGCTAAGAGAGAAAGAGTCCAGTCCCCTTTAGCTTCTACAGACCAGGAGTCTGAAGACCCTGAAATTTCTGATTATGAAGACATGCCCTTATCTGTTTATGAGGATTCAGATGCAGAGGAATCCATTCTCTCTACCTCCCCTCCACAGGATTTTTCTTTTGGTGAAACCTTGCATACCTTATGAGAGCATTTCCATTGGGAATGCCAAGACTATCCTCAGTCCAAAACGAGACTTAGAGAATTTCTAGAGCTGCCTAAACACAGACCCTTAGCAATACCCCCTGTCCTGGAGGTTGTGGATGATGCTTTTATGGAATCCAGTCTTACTCCTGACACTTTACCACCTGCCCCTAGGAAACCAGACAGGTACTACAGAGTACCTGACAATCACAAATTTTTTTTCAAGAATCCTACTGCTGACCTAGAGGTCATTTCCCAGAGGCCTAAAGGTATCAAGGCTACTACAGCCAAGAATCCCACCCCTTTGGACAGGGATTCCAGAGCTTTGGACAGATAGGGTAAGAAGGTATATACCTCTGCAAATCTTGCTATTAGGGCATTGAATTGTCAGTTTCACATGCTAAAGTACCAGCAACATATTATGGAACTTATTAAACAAAAAGTGGCAACCTTTTCAGACTGTGCAGAAAATAAAGACTTGCAGGAGCTTATGCACTCTGCAAGCCAAGTCAGCAAGCATACTTTGTAGTGTGGCTTTGATGCCCTAGAAGCATCTTGCTGGGCAGCTGTCACTGGCTCTGTGCTGAGAAGACATGCTTGGCTGAAGGACCAGACCTTGCCAGACCATGTCAAATCAAAGTTACTAGACGCTTCTTCGAATAAGGACTGTTTGTTTGGCACCAAAGCAGAAGAGGTTCTTAAAAAGATGGAAGAAAAAGCTAAGTCTATGCAGACTGTTAAAGAATTCTTACAAGTGCAACCCCCTAGATTCAGTAGGCATTGCCCTTCCAAACACTGGTCCTTTCCAACCCCCTCCAGGTCTTCTCAAACCAGACCCATGGGAAACAGACCACCCATACTTCAGTCTCAGGGTATGCAGAGATCTAAGCAATGGAGTGCCCCCACTCCTAAATCAGGGAGTGGTAAGCCACCTTCTTATGGAAAAAGCTCACAATGACTTCTTTACTCCAGTCCCCAGCCCTGCCCATTTGCTTGTGCCCTTAGGAGGAAAACTTGCCTTTCATGCAAAAAAATGGATGTCTATCACTCAGGACCAGTGGGTCCTCAACATTGTATCCCAGGGGTACAAATTTTATTTCCATTCATTGCCAACCCCAAGCAGGTTTCCAGACCTTCCTCCAAATCAGTGGGCAGAGGCCCAAAACCAAGTACTTTCTCTGCTCAATATCAGAGCTATTCAGTTGGTTCCAGTAGAACAGAGGGGTCAAGGATTATACTCCAGACTCTTCCTGGTACCCAGGAAAGAGGGCTCTTGGTGCCCAATCCTGGATCTTTCCATTCTCAACACCTTCCTGCTGGTACCAAAATTCAAAATGCTTACCCTGCAACAGCTTCTTCTTATGCTAGCCAAGGATGCCTGGTTAGTCACCCTAGACTTAAAAGAAGCCTATCTGCATATCCCCATAAGGGAATCATGCAGGAAGTATCTACATTTCAGGGCAGGGTCTATGCATTATCAGTTCTCTGCACTTCCCTTTGGCTTATCTACTGCACCCAGAGTATTCACAAAATGCCTGGCTCCAACCATTGCATACTGCAGGCAGAGAAATATCCAAATTTACCCGTACTTGAATGACTGCCTGATTCAGGCTGACAGGAATTGCTGTTGCAGCACCTGACATTTGTGAAAAACCTTCTCACTTCCTTGGGGTACACCATCAACGAAAAGAAAAAAAAAACTGGTACCCAGTCAAATGACTGTATTCCTGGGAGCAAGCTTGGACACAACTTCCTAGATGGCATTCCTCACCTTAGAAAAACAAGTCTATCTGACAAACTGCTTCAAACAGATGGCCACCAGAACCCAGCTATCTGCAAGAAAAATACTGCAAGCCCTAGGGTTCATGACCTCATGTATACTTCTGATTTCATACGCAAGACTGCATATGAAGAAACTCCAATGGTACTTAAAAAGTCTTTGGTGCCAACATTCTCAGGACCTGGAAACAGTCATTCCTATCATACCCTGTCTAAGGACAGAGTTCCTCTGCTGGGCAGAAACATGCAACCACAACAAGGGACTGCCATTTACTCAACCCCAAGCCACCCAGACCCTAATCACAGATGCATCAGACTATGTCTAGGGGGCACACATGGACAGAACATGTATTCAGGGCAACTGGAGCCCAAGTCAAATTCATCTGCACATCAACCAAAAAGAGATGCTAGCTATACAGAATGCCCTGACAGCTTTCAGATCCCTAATCTTTCCAGGACAACTGCTAATAAAAACAGACAACAACACAGTTATGTGGTAAATCAACAAGCAGGGGGGAACCCATTCTTACCCACTCTGCAGGCTAGCCATGGCTCTGTGGAAAATGACCTTGGACATTCAAGTCCATCTGCAAGCTCAATTCCTGCCAGGCAAACAAAACTTACTGGCAGATGACATAAGCAGAAACCTACTAGTCCCACACAAGTGGCAATTGGAGCACAGCACCTTCAACCTTCTGATCCAGAAATGGGGGACCCCAGAGGTGGATCTCTTTGCCTCTCCTACAACCACCAGCTCAGCAAATTCTGCACCAGGAATCCTCACAGTAGGGCCTGGAAAGTGGATACCCTATCTTTTGAGTGGGTAAATCTCTCAATCTATGCCTTCCCCCCTCTGCCCCTCCTTTCAAGAGTATTACTCAAGATAAAACAGGACAGACCAAGGACAATTCTGATTGCCACGGACTGGCCACACCAGCACTGGTACCCACTCCTGTGCAGCATAGCATCGGTGCCACCCTGGAACCTACACCAGAATCCAACCCTCCTCTCTCAGCAGGAGAGACAGATTCTGCATCCACAACTGCAAACCCTAAATCTTGCACCCTGGCTTATTCCTTGAATTCTCCCCCAGTGACTTTAAGTAAACAGGTTCTCGGCATCATTCTTGAAGCCAGAAGACCCGGTACAAGAAAATCCTATGCTTATAAGTGGAAAAGGTTCTGCTCATGAATTCAGTCTAAAGGAGAGGACACAACACTGCCCTCTCTGCCTCTTATCCTGGATTACTTAGCAGATCTACTCCACAAAGGCCTGTGCTTCTCCTCCATTAAGATACATGCCTCAGGCATTTCTTCTCATTACAACACTGAGCCACCTCTCTTCTTGCACCCTCTTATCAAACAGTTCCTGAGAGGGCAAACAACTTAAGGCCACCAAGGAAAGCACCCACCCCTGCTTGGGACCTTAACTTTGTACTGGAAAAGCTCACACTTCCCCCATTTGAAACTGCTGCATCAGCAAAGTTAAAATTCCTCTGTTGGAAAACAGCCTTGCTTCTAGCCATCACTATGGCTAGAAGAGTGTCTGAGCTACAAGCACTGATGGCTGTGGAGCCCTTCATTATCTTCCATGTTGACAGGGTTTCCCTCAAGACTAACCTTTCCTTTATGCCTAAAGTGGTGTCCAGTGTGGCTCTTAATCAATCCATCCATTTGCCAACCTTCTTCCCTAATCTTCAAAATAAAGGGGAAAGGATTGTGCACTCCTTAGACATGCACAGACAGCTCAGATTTCACCTTGATAGGACTAAGCCCTTCAGAAAATCTGACCAGCTACTAGTCAGCTTTGCAACAGGGGCAGAGGGCAAGGCCATTTCAAAACAAACTATTTCCAAATGGATAGCACACTGCATCCATTTCTGCTACAAGCACCATGGGAAACCAACCCCTCAGGGGATCAGAACACATTTCACTAGGGCAACATCTACCTCTACAGCATTTCTCAGGGGAGTTCCTACCAGGGACATCCTGGAGGCTGCTAACTGGAGTTCGTTACACACCTTCACCAGCATTACCACCTGCCCACCTTTTCCAAATCCAGGGCAGGATTTGTTACAGCAGTCTTGCAAGGCATACTAGCCAGCCCTAACTCTTCTTGACTGCCTCCATCCTTTTTCAGCTTTTGGAATCCACCCAAGTGTGATGCAACAGTGAAACACGAAGAACATAGTACAGTTGTGTACACTTACCATAAATGTAGATGTTCGAGTGTATTCACTGTTGCAGTCCTGGTTTCCCTCCCTCCAGCCCCCTGGTTTTCTCTCTCTCTCTCTCTCTCTCTCTCTCTCTCTCCTATCTATGGCTATTACTTACCCCTTTTGGGGTATTGGTATTTACTTTTTAATGGTGGTGTTTTTCCCCACCATAACCTAGCTCCCTATTTGGGGGGCTCCTGACATTTGGGGCAAGAAAAATTGATGTAATGGTGTCAGCTGCCTGTTTTTATACCCCTGACGACCTGACATCAGTCCTGGAGCAACAGCATCTGACCCATAAATACTAAGTCTCTGGTATTTGGGCCAACTGAGGGCTACCTGCAGGCAGATAACCCAAGTGTGATGACTGCAACCGTGAATACACTTGAACATCTACATTTATGGTAAGTGCACACAAGTGTACTTTTTTGATCCCCATCATAAACACGTCTGCCAACTCTCTTTCAGACTGTCTTTGCTACCTCCCCCTCCTTTTTACCTTTCATGACTTGTCTGTCTCTGTGTTGATCATTAGCAGTCACTGGTCATAGTATGCTGACACTGTTGTGAAATGCACATGCAGTACATACTATTTAGTACCCAACAGATTATTAGTTGTGTTGTTATCCATGAAATGTGTGAAAACGTCTGAGTGGTTAAATGGCATGTACAATGCTGATGTTCTTCATATTGATTACTGCTGTAGTAGTCTTAGCTATATGGGTTATATCCTGCCAAGGATATAACAGCCAGTCAGCTTCCAAAGCTTCAGGACACCTTCCATGTGCTCAAATTGTCAGGCTGCTTGGAGATGAACTGACTGAAACATAAGTCTGGGCGAGAAGCCCTCCAGAGCTTTACTGCTGCAGAAGGGTATGCTTCTGAGCCTTTTAAGGATCAACGGTCATCTTGTGCTTTCCTTTCCTTTATGGGGCAGATAAGTTCCCTTTGGCAGGAAAAAAAACTTCCATTTTCTTATATTTACTGATTTTATTTCTTTCTTCTTCAGAAAATTTATTTTAAAATGAAGAGTGTTGTGTTTTAATGGACTGTCTCAAGACTGTAATATACCTTTAAAGGGATCACTCATTTTTTCTGTCAGTTTTAAAGTATTGCAGACTGACTGATAATGTATTTTCTGTGGAGAAATTGTGTTTAATTTTCATTTGTGGGGCTGCAATAGTGTTTGAAAGTACTTTTTACTGTTTTTTTTTTTTTTTCAAAAAAGTGACTTCTATAGACTAGTAGTTTTACTGATATTTGCAGCTTGTCTTCCATGGGAAAGAAACACCTTTTATGCTTGACCGTGGAACAGGTTGCCAGTCACATGGTTGGTCCTTCTTCTATCCACAAAAAGAAAAAGTTAAGCAAGCTGCCTTGCCACCACAGCAGACTAGGAATTTGTCTAAGCCACAGGTGGGTGACTCTGCTGTGGCCATTTGTTGTACCTCAGATTGCTCATCTTTTAGCCTGAATCCCTCTGGTGTATCAACTACAGCCACTATGGAGTGGGAGTTAGCCACATCCTCTGCGGCTGTTGGAGTCCTGTCAGTGTCAAAGGGAGAGCCACTCTTGTTGGTCCTGGAAGAGGAAACAGGAAACATTTCCCTGTTTTGTCAGAATGTTGTGCCCATTCCTGGGGAAGCAGTGGCTGTCATTATTAACATGGTTGGCCCCATTTTTCCTGTCAAAAAGAAACAGAAAATCAAACATATCTATTCTTCCTCCTATAATTTCTTTAGATAGGATTAATTTACTGGGACTAGCTCAATGTTTAATTCAAGATGTTGATCCATGCAAAACAAGGACAGTCCAACAAGTCTGAATGACTGTTCAAGAGACCTTGTGACCCCCCCCCCCCAGCCCATATTCTCTTCCAGAAAGTCTCAATCTTTATTTTTCTCTTTGGCAATAGATTGTTTCAGACAAATTGGTTCTGAAAATCATTCAACAGGGTTACAGATGGCAGTGGTGCGAAATTCCTCCTTTCTAGAGATTATTCTTCATCTTGAAGATCAGGCTCTTTTGTTTCCTCCTTTTCTTCATCACATGTTGTCCCAAGGAGTGATAGAGAAGTTCCTTCTTCCCAGGTGGGGAGGGGTTTTTATTAAAGGATGTTCTTAGTGCCAAAAAAAAGAAGAAAATGCTTGAAGACCAGTTCTGGAGTTTCTTTTCTAAACCTCTTTATGATATTTCCCAAATTCCAAATCATGTCACTTCACAACCTATTACCTCTTCTTCCTCTTTCAAGTTTCCTGGTAACACTAGATGTAAAACATGTTTATCATCACATCCCTATTCATCTAATTTTCGGGCATTTCTTAAGGCTTTGTGTGTCTGGATTACATTATCAGTTCTCTGCTTTACCCTTTGGACTAATCTCTGAACCAAGAGTGTTCAGAAAGTGCCTGGCTCCGATTATAGTTCACTGCAGGTTATAGGGTATCCACATTTTCCTTATTTAGACAACTTGCTTATCTTTGTAGGGTCATTTTCAAAATGTAAGGAGTCTCTTTGTTGGGTGAGAGATCTCTTACACAAGCTCAGATTCCAAGAGAACATTCAAAAGTCTTTCTTGACTCCCTCATACGGGATTGTGTTCCTGGGATGTCAACTAGACACCTCAGTTCAAAGACCTTTTCTTCCACAGGAAAAATAGATCTTTGTCTAGTCTGTTTGTAAGGTTTTCCACTCTCACTTCAGTCACTGCATGGGAATACCTCAGAACTCTGGGTCTCATGGCATGTATGATTCTCATGATATCCCTGGCAAGACTCCATATGAGAACGATACAAATCTCTTTGGTCCCAGCATCAACACCCTTTATCTTTTCAGATCCCAATACTGGGGTTTGTCAGTAGAGAAGTGTTTAGGTGGAAATAACAGAAATCCTTAAATCCAGGTCTCCCCTTCTCTATCCCAGCTCTAAAACAGTCAGTCTCCACAGACGCTTCGGAGCTTGCTTGGAGAGCAGTTTTGGGAGGGATAAAAGTGCTGGGGGTGTGGAACAATAAGGACAGATGCAATCACATAAATATCTAGGAGATGCTTTCCTTGCTCAAGGCACTTGACTTTCTGAACCATCTTTGGTCCCTGGGACCTCCTCAAGTGGTTACAGATAGTACCATAATCATATGGTACATTAGCAAGCAAGGTGAGACCAAGTCATACCCCCTTTGCAGACTAGCCATGTTAGTTTGCGATATAGCTTCACAGCACAGTCTCACTCTGCAGGCAGCCTACACTCCATCAAAGCAAAATTGTGTGACAGACAAGCTGAGCAGGATCAGGACAGACCCTCACAAGTGGAAACTAGATCAGGGGTCTTCCAAGATTTAATCCATCTGTGGGGACTTCCTCAAGTATAGACCTCTTCACCTGTTCTCTGAGCTGTCAACTGGAAAAATTCTGTTCAAGTACTTCATGCAAGTGTAACAATACCTGTATTTGCACATGTGTGCTACATATTTGCATGCATGCTACTTGTTGAAACACTTTCAGGAATGTATGCTCATTTTGTAGGGGTTGATATGCACCATATCTTGTGTGACATATACTTCTTTTTTAACATAGTGCTAGCCACACTTTAATTAGGTATTTGGATGTAGAGATTGTTTGACATGCATGTGTCTTATGTGCATATCACAACATGACATGTGTTCCACTGCATTCATACATGGCATGCATCATAAACCTGTGCATTGTTATCTACATTCCTTTCCAGAGTGGAGTTCATTGTATATGTGCATTGATGGATATACAGTTACAGCTGTTTTTTTACAACTGATGTAAACTGTGATGTCCACACATTGGTTACAACACATAACTCATGAGTGTTGTGATTTGAAGTGTGTTTTTGTACATTTTGGAAATATTGGCATGTGATGGACATATCTGAGACCTACACAGCGTAAATCTGAAGAGCATTGTTAATCAAACATTCTCTGAGAAGTATCCAATTTCAGTAGCAGTTTTGCCCTCGAATACATCGGATGCCTATATGGAGAGGGTATGTTAGTAAGGAGGGAGCAAAGGGATATTTGAGGAGGTATGTTAGTTTGGGATTAGTTAACTTACTGTCAGCCTCTGTCCATCAGAGAGAGGTCAGATGTGGGGTAAATTTATGATTTCCCACCCAATATCAGAGTTTCGCATGAAAAGGGTCAGAGATGAACTCCACTTCACATAGATATGCTGGTATTTTTGCATGGCCTGTGTCACACTGCTAGCCCAGCTTTCTAGAATTTTGTAAATAGTTCTATGTCATTTGTGAATATTGATATGATTTATACAGAATGGTATGTTATGTACTGAGCTAAAATGTAACCATAGCATGTCGTGTTGGCTTAGAATAGAAATGTATATAAACTATTATAATTGTGTAACTGTATATGTTTTAACAGTAGAAACTGAGACATAAAAGTTTAACTTGCAAAACTTCAAAATATATGTTGAAATTAAATTATTTTATGATTGTGCTATAAAAGTTCTCTCTCAGTTTCAGTGTAGCAGACACAATGTCTAGAGCTAGAAGTTTTTTGTATTGTCTTGGAAGAGAAGTAATTACTAGGTTTGAGATTCAGAAGTGTTTTATTGTTTTATGACTTTCAGGTTCAGCAAACATCTGAGAGATATGTATTTTTTTATAAAAAGAAAACAAAAAAAACATATAAAATAAGCAAAAGAAAGCTCAGGCAAAAGACCAAACAGTTTATTTAAAGCGCTTTTTGTCCCTCTCAATTGAGGGACTTCTTCAGATAAAATACAAATAATACAGAAATTTAAATAATCAATGAAGTATAGTCATATGATCAACAGAACCAATAAAAATACTGCTAGTTAAACACCTTCTCATTAATGACTCTTAAAAACGTATTTATTAATCGAAGTACAAACTAATGAAAAAATATATATTATATTATATAATATTCTGTTGGGTTGTATGTTACTCAAACAATAGTTATTTGATTTTTAATTCTTGATTTTTCACAAATATTGCTACATTCATGTTTTTAAGAGTCATTGATGAGAAGGTTTGTAACTAGCAGTATTTTTATTGGTTCTGTTGATCATATGATTATACTTCATTGATTATTTAAACTTCCTGTATTATTTGTATTTTATCTGAAGAAGTCCCTCAATTGAGAGGGACAAAAAGCACTTTAAATAAATTGTTTGGTCTTTTGCCTGCAATGTGTATTTTTCACAGAGAGATGCTAAAAGTGCTTGTATTTTCTGACAATGGGAGTAGCTTGGGTACTGAAGTCAGGTGACAAAAAGTGATGTCATTCAAGCTAACCCAGCAGTAATATTTGATATTAATTTAAGAACTCTCTCAGAAAGAGAGACTGTGCATTTTGTATTTTGTCTTTGACCTACCAAGAACATCTACTCATCACCACCTTCTGCACTTGCCTTGCTGTAAGTAAGTTTTATAGGCCATAGTAACTCTTTTAGATATAGTTAGGATTATGGTAAAGATTAGTTTAGATGTTTTTTGCATTTATTTGAGACTGTCCTGCAATGATGTTTAAAATATTCCTGTGATTTTGAATTCTGATGTAACTGAATATATATTTAGTATTTTCTTATTCTTTTATTTATTATTAAATATATTTAATCCTATATTTGTGGCTATTTGCATATATATTTGGTGACACTGTACAGGCCACTCTTAAATAGTCTTGCTCTTGGTCAGACTACCATTTGGATTAATAGTAACATTACACAGTACGATTGGAACCCTTTGTGAAGGGCCTTAAAAGTAGCTGATAAGAGTGGTCAGTGGGAGTGGAAACTACCTTATGGTCCGGGCAGAAGGGGGCATAGCTAGTAAACCTGTGCCAGCCGTTGCCAGGAGTTTATGTGTATGTGTGTGTGTGTGTGTGTGTGTGTGTGTGTGTGTGTGTGCTTGTTTGTATATAAATCAAACCTCAAAGAGAGAGAGTGTGTGTGTGTGTGTGTGTGTGTGTGTGTGTGTGTGTGTGTGTGTATGTGTGTGTGTGTCAGCTACTTGGGCAGGGACATGAAGCACTGGTTGGACAAAGAGGGTGCTGGAGGTTTTGGCTTGGGCACTCAGCTGAGATCTCAACCCTATAGCTGTTTCAGTGGGGAGTCTTAATGGGAATCTGGAGAAAGAGGGAGAATCCAGCCCCAGACTGACTGTGGTCTCTGTGCTCTTAAGGGAAATTGCACTTCGGTGTGTGTGTGTGTACTTGTCATCCTCCCAGTGTGTATGTCCCCTAGCTGTTGCCAGTGGTGAGGATTGAGGCTCCCTGATGACTAGGCCAGCGCAGGGGTGTCACAGCCTGTTCTATAGTATTGGGATACTTTGAGACAAAGATTGGTCTATCCAGCCTGTTCTGTTTATGTCACAGGTAAATTCAGGCCCTTGGAACTAGTCCCTGGTGGTGTTTGACTTGGATGTACAATAGGTCCATTAGAGATGGGTCTGCTAGGTAAAGATCACCTCTCAGTAACCTGTAGAAGACTGAGTAAAGAGATTTGACCTTAAGGTGACCTGTTTAGTACAGATTCTTTATACCCTAGATTCTCCTGCTGAGAAACATTTGAGGGCATTCCAACTGTTGCAAGTACCTGGTTAGGTACATGGCGAAGAGGTCATTGTATTTGATGATGGGTGTGAGTAGAGTTGTGCTATAATGTCTGTGAAACTGGATGCCATGCTCTTGCTTATGAGTTGGGCAACATAAAATGATTTTCTTTCTGTCTTGGTTACATGTTGGTTGAAGGCCAAATTACTATCAACATATGTTCCCAAATCCCTAACTACTGGCTTAACACTTAGGGGTGTTTTATCAACAGAGTAATTATCTTGGGCTGATGACTTTCCAAAGGACACTATAATGCATTTATTCACACTGAGTTTTAATCTATGGCTGTGACACAATTCATTTGTTTGTGTCAGACCCTCTTGTAGGATGTTTGTGTCATGGGGGAATCTGTGATAGCTTTCAGTTTAGAGTCATTTGTGAACTTGGTGAGCCAGAGACCTATGACATTAGCCTTGGCTTCTGAGAAGTAGATGCCAAACAGGAGCAGGCCAAACACAGAGCACTGGGGTACTCTGTTGGTGACTGGTCTCCTGGTGGAAGTGGTCTCACCAATCCTGACTTTGTGGGTCCTATCTTTGAGCAAGCCAGAAATTCAGTGAGTTATGTAGGGATTTATGCCTAGTTCTGAGAGTTTGTCACCAATACCTGAGTAGAGTATTGTACTGAACACCTCAGCCAGGTCGAGGTAGGCAATGTGCACCATTTTTCCCTCATCCATAGCCTTGGTGACCCTCTCATAGAAGCCTACCAGGCTGAGTAGGCAAGACCTGCCCTTAACACAGCCAGACTGGGATGGGTCCAGTTCTTCTGTGTTGCCAGTGTCCCTGCTGATCATTTCCATGATAATTCATTCAATGTCTTTGCATAGTAGACTTTGCAGATTGATGTGTGTGTAGTTCCTGGAGTAACTTAGTGGTCCTATCTTGTGGAGAGGGATGACAGTTGTGACCCTTCATTCACTCTGTACATAATCTGTTTTGTGGCTGTGGCTGAACAGTCCCTGTAGTGATCCTGCTAGGATACATTTGAGGCTATTTAGGAGGCAACTGGGGATATTTTTAGGTCTCATTTAATCAGTGTTTTTGGCCTTAGCGAGCACCGCCAGGACCTGGTCTCTGTTGATAGCTGTGGGGGGGAGGGGGGTTATTATGCCAGAAGGGATTTCACAGGGAAGTGAGGAGAGTGGAGGTAAAGTTAGAACTAAATTTACCAGCTAGAAGACTTGCTATGTCACTCTGGTCAGTGATAGTTGTGTCATTTACCAACAGTTCTGCACACTGCTATGTGCTACCTTTAAGGTTCCTGACATAGGTGAAGAAGGCTTTGTCACCAATGAGGGCATGACATCGGCGGTGGGGTGCAACACTTTTCCATGTTGTTCTAGTATGATTTCTCCCCTGGTTGGAGTGTGCACTATCTGGTTCAGGGTATTTGCATTGACAAACTCCAGGAAACATTGTGGCTGCGAGTTAGATGCAGTGTACATTTCCCATTCCATAGATGGGTAGTTAAAATCATCATCATCATCAGCATCAGCAGCCCCTTTTTTCCCATTTTCTACATGGAATTGGGAAGTTGTGTTAACTTTGTCATCTCTTTCTATTCAATGCACGTCTCCCTACTTTCTTCTACACTCATGCCTGACTATTGCAGGTCTTCATTCACATCATCCATCCACCTCTTTGCTGGACACCCTTATTTCCTCTTGCCTTCTTCCTGTCTGTTCCAATTTTGCTACACCAGATTGTCTTCTACTTTACTGCACACGTGTACAAATGGTTTACACTTAAATTTCCGAAGTGCAGGGTATCAAGTGACACCTGGTCGAATAACTGTTTTCAAAACAAAAATGCTCAATTTTGAATTAATGAGTGACATGTTTCACTCGATCATTCCTGATTCAATGTGCTGGGAGATCGTGGTTCAGTGGGGAACAGGGAATTAGCCCATTTCGTCACTGTAGTGTGATCTTGGAGTTGGTATATTTAATGTGCAGGGGTTGTGGGGAGCACAGAGGACATAGCCCCCCTGCAAAATAGCATTAACGTACTGTTGACTGTGAAGTGTAATGGTACATTAATGTGCATAGCATGGGTGACTGATGTCACCTCCTGCTTTGTCGAATATATCAAACCACGGTTGTTGATGTATTCATTTTTGCCTTGGTTTACTTTTCAGATTTCCAGATTCAGCATTTTGGGTCGACATTCTAAACGGTCGACCAAAGCGGATTCGGAATGCCAATAGTAAAGCTGTACAAACCACTATAATCTGTTCTCTTTGACCTTTCCTGTAACAGGGGCTACTTTGGCTTCTGCTCTTATGTCCTCATTTCTTCAGCTGACACACAGTGCGCATCCTACCACCCATCTCCATCACCTCTAGCTTCCTCAACTGCTCTGCCTTTACTGTCCAGGTTTCTGTACCACACGGTGATACTGGTCTCACCACTTTTTTGTACACCTTACATTTCACCTTCTTTCTCATTCTTCTGTCATACATGTGTCACTTGGTCGCATCTTCTCTGATTCTAGTTTTGACCTCCTCATTCATGCTTCCATTCTCCTCAGCAACCCTCCCATATACTTGAAGCTGTTAGTCTGTTCCACTATTTTCCATTCTGTCTCAATTCACAGCTTCATCTGATTCCCCATTCCAACTGTATTCAGTTTCCTCTCACGTGCTTTCAGTTTGCATTCTATTCTTCTGTCCTTTGCTGAAGTTTTTGCTTAGAGTCTGCTTGTAATGCCACATCATCTGCATACAGCAATTTTGTTGACCTTTTCTGTCCTATCTGTTTGCCAGTGTATTCCATCACCAGTATGAACAGCAGTGGGCTCACAGCTTAACTGTGATGCACACCCACGGCCAATGGGAACACCTCTGTGAGGCTGAACACTGTTCATACTTGAGTCATTGGATCCTTGCATGTAGAATTGGTGCACTATTTCTACCAATGTTTCTGGGACTTCAAGCCACTGCAATACTGCCCAAATCAGCCTTCTTGGGACCTTATTGTATGCTTCCCATGAATAGGATGTTTGGTTGGATGTTGAGTGCTTCCAGTAGGTCCAGGTGCAAAGTGTGAGATTTGTTGGTCATAGAGGGTATCCTGATGCTGGCCAGGACATGTTACTGCTCCTTGTTTATGGAGACCTGGACATGGATGAACTCTAGGGGATCATCCTGTTTAACTAACCTGTAGCTGAACTTGTTGCTAACATAAATCAAGACACATCCACCTTTAGCCCCTGTCTGTGTTATTGTTGGTCTAAATGTGTGGCAGGCACTGTAACTTTGCACTGACAGAGTACTTTCTGCAGCTTTAAAACCAAGTCTCAGTAACAGCACAGATGTCTACATTCTCCAAAGGTAGGAGAAATTTTAGTGTGTGGAGTTTGTTGTTTAAGCTCCTGTATTGAGCAGTAGCACTTTAAGGTTGCTTTGAGGGGTTTTTTTAGCTATGTTGATAGTTTTGTCATTTTGGCATTGCCTAAAAAAGCTCTAAGGGGTGGATGAGGTTTTAGCCAATATTCAAAAGCCCAAGTAGACAGGTGTAGACCATCCTTGGAAAAACAATGTGGTCTATTATATGCTCCCATGCTGATAGATATTGGATTCCCCTGGAGTGACACCAGAAACTAAGCCAGTTGTTAATATAAATCATGTTCTGTTCTTATGGTGGCATCATCCTAGGTGAAGGTAGAATCCTGCTCAGTGCAAGGCATGTACCTGTCTGCGACACATATTTAAAGAGATCCATTATGTCTCTTTTCCTAAATTTCAATGAGGTATGTCTCAGGTTGTTTATTGCCACAAGGACTGTGAGGGGATCATATTGGTAAATGTGGCTTAGTGAGTTGACTGAGTGTGTGGTATTACAGATCCTAGCTCTGGACAGGCAACTAACCATTATCTTCTTGTTCAGCCTGGTGAGAAGGGGCATCTGTGTGTCATAGAATCCCTGCATGACAAGAGTATTAGGTAGGTATTGTGGTAAAAAGATTGGTATGATGCACAAAGTAACTGTGCTAATGACATCTTCAGACAAACCACAGAAGTTTAATGTACACACATGCGATGTAGAAAAAACAGCACTGTATGGCAGGAAGTGGATAAAAGGACCTGAGCTAAGTATGTTTTTCATTAATAAGCAACAAATAGCAACTAAGGGCAGTACTACATTAACACAGTTCAGACATGTTTGTGCAACTTAACAGAAATTAAACAAGTGTTTATGAAAGGCATAGAAAATCCAAATGAGATAAAAGCAAAAACTGACATGGAACCAAAATCTCCTTGGCATTCATAAACAATGTTTATGTCTGTGCAGGTGAATATGGGAGCTAGACCATGAAAATATGTATGGGGTAGCAACCGCATGAATAAATCCTTATGTGCAACAGGCTGTTATTACTGCAGTTAACCATGATGTTGCACGTTGTCACCCTCAGTAACATTGAGTTATTCATGCACTCCTAATATATCATTCCTTAATGACTCAGAAACTGTGGATCCATGTAGAAAGAGGCACCATGCATGAGATGGTTGACGTGTGACCTACACTTAAGTTGTATATTTAACATGCTTAGACTAGCCTCACTGTGCATCATACATAGGTCACCCAAATAGCAGACTGCTGAGGGCAAGTCATATTTATCGTCACATCATATGACAAGTATCAAACTGTGTGTTAGGGGTGTATTTAAGCAGTATTGTTGTACCAGTGTGTCAGACATGCCTGAGAAAGTTGTAAGATTCACCAGGAAGGGAGTTCTGTCTGCAATGCTGTTCAAATGTGAGGTGGTAGGCACTGTAGATATGTGTGTGTGTGTGTGTGTGTGTGTGTGTGTGTGTGTGTGTGTGTGTGTGTGTGTGTGTGTGTGTGTGTGTGTGAGTGTGTGTGTGACAGTTTGGAAAGAGTTATAGCTTTTAAGGAAGTCAAAATGCTTCCAATCCTGTTTTGTGGTGATTTCTACCCGATTTCTTTATGTAGTGCAGTGTGAGACTCAATAATAACAGCTCTCAAAGGTGCATAACAACATTTATAAAGGTATGTAACAAGCTTATATTTTGCCAGCTTTGGAATTTAATTAACAGACTCCATGTTCCACACTTTTTTTCATTCAAGTTGTATGAGAGGATACCTGTCTGGTCCATGTAATCATAACTCAAACTGAACTTCAAATCTGAATTACTACTTTCTAAAAGGAAAGCAAACTTGTGCCTTCTAGGTCAAGAAAATATCCAGGTAATGCTGGATCTTTCTTGACTTCATTTTCTTTGAGAAGCTCTCAGTAGCCCTTATACATGTCAGCAGATATGGGTATAAATGTAGCATTGTCTCTTATACAGTTAAACAACAATTATTTTTCAAAAATGTTTTAATGTTTTCAGTAATATCAACAAATACCAGATATACCTTACAGCATAATCTGCCCTGTTACATAATCAAAAAGGATGATATTCTAAACTCTTAAAATATGAAACAGATTAATAAAGAGCTTTCACATCCCCCCAAAACTGATAGACAATACTTTTGTTTTTCATACAGCTAACCTTCTGCAACATCACTGGGACATATGTGGGCAAACTGCTGAAAGAAAAAGAAGGTTTGAAAACAGGATGAAATACATAAATATTTCCTCAGTTTGTGAACATCACAAAACAAAATAGGCCTCTCTGGAATTTTCTGCATATTTTATGTATTCTGGCAAAGGTATAGTTCACCACATTTTATTTATTTTTATGTAGAAGTAGTCATATAAAGTCTTAATGAGAAAACCTTCCTCAAGACCTGGACTTAAAATACACTTGATATTTTTCTTAAAATCGTAAATCAAATTACTTTTCAAATAGGTATAAAATGTTGACAACATTGCTAAAAAGATTCCTGCATATGTCTATAGCATTTGGAATGAGCACAGGTTCTTCTTAATGTCCTTGTTTGATTACTATATCAGTACCACACCAACTGTAGATTTTTGTGTTCTGTGATTATATTATAATCCCTTCTTCATCTAACATCCATTTCTTTCTTCATTTTCTCAAAAATAATGTTGTCAAATGCAGGTGTCACAGAGATCTATGGAAGTACAAACAGAGATTCCAGACAAAAGGACCACATTCTGCCTGTTCTTGTATAACTGCAAATGCTGGTTGTAGGAAGAAGGCAGCTCGACCGAGTAGTAAAAGTAGTTTATTCACATAAAAACAAAGTGCTCAATGGCATGTAGTGACGTTAAGCGCTTTCAACTGAAAATAAATCAGTCTTCCTCAGAACGTTCTGAGTTCTGAGGAAGACTGATTTATTTTCAGTTGAAAGCGCTTAACGTCACTACATGCCATTGAGCACTTTGTTTTTATGTGAATAAACTACTTTTACTACTCGGTCGAGCTGCCTTCTTCCTACAACCAGCATTTGCAGTTATATTGTTGCGGAACAGCGTTTACATTTGGTTAGTGTTCTTGTATAACATCAGACAAATTAATCTCAATATGGCAATGCACAACACTGTCAAAATAAAGCCCACCCTCCTTTTTATTTTTATGGCTGTTCTATTCTGTACTCATCTTTTTTTCATTCATATTTTTTCCTGAAACACTGTATGACTGATAAGCTGCCGATGTGGCAGCAATCGCGCATGCTCAGTACCAGTGAGGAAATCAAAGTATCATGACATAGCTTCTTCATTTTTATACTAACACTGGGCACTGATACTTCACAGTATGCAGAGGCATTACTTTTAAGAACAGAAAACGTCTGAATTCCAGGTTTAAATTTTTTTGTCTTGAAGAAGAGTTTTCAGAATGAAATCCTGAGAGCATATTACTGAAAAAGTGTAACTCCAGGATAGGAAACCTTTTCAGAGCTGACTGCAAAAATCATGAGTTGACTAAAAATACTAAGTGTCAGCTAGACCAACAGCAGGTTGGAATGGGGAATAATTATGCTTTTGACACTTTAATATGCATGCATATGCCAATAAATTAACTAAATTTATCTTTAAATGCAGTCAATAAATTTTCAAGAAATCCTGTCAGGAAGGTAAAATGAAGTAAGGTTATGATACTTGCATCAAGATACTCCCCATTGCTGGTCTGCAATAGCATGTCAAGAAAATGTGCTCTAGTGTTGCTGTTTGGCATGGGTGCCAGGGTTACCTACCCCTGACCTAACCAGTCGCATTCAGATTTCTACTTCCTTTTTGAATTATTTCTTTTGCAGATATTTCTAGTTTATGTGACAAAGTATCTTCTATTTACTACTACATTAATGTAATGGGAATGCCAACTCAGCTTGCTGTACATACTTTAGCGATAGCTTCAAAGATTCTAAACTCACACAATATATTCAAAGAGAATGAGTGATACCTTCCAAAGCTGTGCCATGTCATTTCGATAAAAGCATGAATCAGCCTCCATAAAGTTTTATAGTTAAAAAACAGCATATATAATATGCAACATGATTTGTATATGTTATTTGAAAGTGAGGTGTGCCCACATAGTCAAATGTTGGTCACAGTGTCTCAATGCACTACATACAGGATATGCATAGCAATGGAGCATTAGTGTCTGTGTCCTATACATTGTGCTAATTATGTAACCAATACTAACTGGAACACATGCTGCTCCTTTTTAAACAGGAATCCTCTCTAGTGAAACACTTATTCTGTATCTGAATCCTGAGGTTAATGGCCACGTGCTCATCTTCAGGAAGGAAATGCAGTAGTATGGCTGCATCTAGTAAGTGGAGAGCTAGATGGAAATAGCAAATGTATCTGTCAGGAGCAGACTGGCTGATCACTGAACAGCATTAAAGCACTCCACCCTGTCTTACATGATGCACCAAACTAGCTTCTTTCTACAGGCCTTTGTTTCTTTTTTATTTTACATGATTTTTTTCACCTCTGCTGATGACCATTGGTTACCACTGATCCCTCTCCTCATTCACAGGGTCTACTGGACTCTCCCGTTCAGCCCCACACTTAGTCTGATCCATGCACAGTGCTGGTGAGGAGATTAAAGCATGCTGGTGCAGTGTCATATTGCTTCTGAGGGCATTTATACTTTAAGTTCAAACCCTACCCCTGGTAGTAACATGAGCACTTGAATCACCACAAGGACTCCAGCACTCCACCACTGTGAATATGTTTTCCTTTGCATGTGCACACAAGGGCTACTACCACCAATCTGTGTGCCTCTTTGGTAATGGTTAGGGGTCATCAGTGATGTCTTCCTGTTTGCATTAATGTTGTAGGATTTTCCAACCCCTGGTGGAGGAATGCTGAAAGCTTTGGTCTCACTCCTGCATTTGGCTCCATTGTTGATTCTACACCTGCTGCTGTCTACAGTTTGTTCATCTCCTGTATCCAGGCCTCTTCCCTTGCTCCATATGTCCACTAGTCTCCCTGGAAGACTAGTAGGACCAAAAGTCCACATGTCGTCTTCTTTAGGATTACTTATCTGGGTCCATAAGAAGGTCAGGTACAAGGGGAAACACTTTGACTGCCTTTCTGAGTCACCCATGTATGATCTGAATGATGATGAGGGCACAGATTCCCCATCATTTCCCAGATGACATCAGTTTTCAGGTGATTCTATAAATGATGTGGCAGAAGGACAGATGGCTCACAGGTCTTGTGTATTCAAAGAAATAGCACTTGAGAAAGCCTTTTAGTCCACCACGCAAAGTTTATGGTGGTTCCTTCCATCTTAGATATCATCAAGGTGGCACAGGATCCACTTGTGCTGCTCCTGACAAAATGGCCTGACTTCCTAAGAATGTGGGCAAGATGTTGCATCCTTGTAGGAATTATGCATTTTGGTCATGAATGCTTAAGTTGGATGTATTGATTTTCACAGTGGCTCTCAAAAAGGTTCCTATTCCTGAAAGTCTTGTGGTACATCTGTTCTATAAAGAGTTTCAGATGCTTGACCATCTTGGGAAGCATTTACACTCATCCTTGATATTTGCTTTGAGAGTGCTTTCATACTTGGGCCGTATGGTGGAGTTCTTTGGAAAAGTATTTGATGAGAAGACTTTCATCACAGAGCAGATTCTAGTTGGACTGAGTAATAACACCTTCTGTTATCACAGGAAACATTGTCCCTAATGCCAAGCCAAATAAGTGCATGGTGTTTAAGGCAGCAGAAGGTTCAGACAGGAAGGTAGATAACACCATGTCAGTGCATTATAATACTTGACTTTCTCTAACAAATTATGCAGTGGACTCCAAGGTGACTTTTATGAACGTTCCCTTTCATTGTCCTGAAATCTTTCTCTTGAAGGTGAAGGCTCATGTGCAGAGGGTGGAGTAGAGAAGATTTTAAAGAAGATTTTGAGGGTGGTGCCAGTTTTTCTTCCCCACAGCATTCCTTCTTTAGTACACAGAAAAGCAAGCACTAAATTTAGTTTAATCCTAACCAAAACAATCAGAGCTGACATAATACAAAGATATGTATCTGGAGCATTTTTCCCCGGGCCTTTGCTGAAAATTGGCTTTGTTCCAAGTCGGACTTTCCTGGTAAACAAATGTTAAATACCTAAAATAATGGGTCTTACCTCAGAATCCTTCCTTAGTGGTTACAATAACTGTGGCCATGGCTTTTACTGATAATTAGGCACCTATAGGCTGACTGCAGCAGCCCTGAAGAATTACCCTGCTGCTTCACTCTGGAAGCAGTGGAAGGGCATATTCTCTACATTGGGTGGGGTGGCTGACCTACACCCCTGACTGTTGGGTGAGGATCATCATTACCAGTGGTTACAGAACTACTCTTTATTTCAACTCAAATGCAATTTTCCCCTTGCTAAACATCCCAACCCCTCAATAAATGTGACAGAACTATAGGAAGTGCATTTCTTCAAGAAAAAGATCCAAGCAGAAGGTCACACTACATCAGAAAGAGAGTTTTAAGTCTAGATACTTTTTTGTTGCCAAAAAAGGCATCCCAAAGCCATCCTAGATCTAATCTGCATAAATACCTTCACTCCCAAAGATTGTTTCTGCACAGTTTCAGTTCAGACAATCCTTCCTTGTCTAGCATAAGGAGACAGAATCTGCTAGTTAGACCTCTAAGATACTTACTGAAATGTTACAAGATTCCTGAACTTCAGAGTCAGAGCTAGTCCCTACCTGTTCTGGCTACTTCCATTTAGTTTTATCTCAACTCTCAGAGAGTTCACCCATGCATGCATTTATATAGTCATTATACACTTGCATTTGCAGGGAGTCAAAGTGTTTCTCTAGCTGGACAACTGGTTCTTCACTACAATCTCCCAAGGTCAACTTATCTTGGAAAGGGTCATCTCTGTTAGTTGAGATCAGGCTCAACACCAATATGAACATCTCCAAATCTCCTCTACATCCACTTCAGTGTGCAGCTTTTATTGTAAAGTGGAGCACCCCATAGAGAGAATACAGGTGTTAATATCCATAGCTGCTGCTGTGTAGTTTGAGTGCACCAGTGTCTCAAGGTGCTGGGTTTCATGGTAGCAGCCATCCTTATGATCTCTCTAGGCAGCTTACTCATAACAGTTTGTTAGTGGACCCTACAGGTCAAATTGTCTCAGAATGAAGTTTGATGGAGTATAAGATGCACACATCTCATAAAAGGACTAGAAACTTGTCACTCTGCTGGGATAACAACAATCCTTTTTTCTTTGGACACCCCCTTACATCTTTTCTCACTTGAGTGACAATTAGTACAGATGTCTTGTCCTTGGGGTGAGGGTCAGCTTAGTGGGTGGACAATTCAAGTACTGTTGTTGTCTGGCACTCTTGCTTCAAACTTTCATTATGTAAACTTTTGTTTATGTTTATATCTTGAGGAAAATAAGCTGACAATCTATAACATTGTCCAGTGGACCATGCTACACATGGGTGAGAAAATGAGAGGGAATTTCTCAACATTTTGTACCCCAGTCTAAGAATGCATGACTCTGGACACTGCTGCATTAGTTGAGGGATTGGTGGTGCCTGCACCCAGGAAGCTACCCCTCTGAGTCTGCACTTCTTCCCGTTTCCTGTTTGCCACAAAATGGAAGATTGACTTAGGTTTTAGCATTCATTAGCCAAGAGAAAATGAAGTACCTGCTGCACCTAAAAGATAATTTATGCAATGGACTTAACATATGAAATGGCCGGGCTGTAACCTGCTCTCTAAACATCAGTCTTTTTGGTGGCTATCTGGCAGAACACAACCTTGCACAGGAACCTTAAATATGTTAGAATGCATGTATTTGAAAGTTAAATTTCACACAAAAGAAATCAGCATATCTAGCAAGAATCACGGTGTAATCTCTACAGAGGAAATATTATCAGATGTGTACTAGGCAAGGTGTATTTAAGCACTGAAACTGTTCTTTGGCTTGTAAACCATCCACATTTGATGTAGTAACAAAAATAACATTTCCTCTGTAAATGTTACACTGAGTGACTCTTGCTGTTTGTTCATGTGCTGGTTTGTTTCTTTGGTGTTCCAGAAGAGACATGGGCTGTATGTGGGAGCTTCTCAGCGATCACCAAGTGTGGAATGGTCAGTTACTGACATTCTCCTGGTACAGAAATATGCCAAGAATACCTGCCTTAAATTTCTGCTGATGGCATTTATGGGAGTGTATTACGCTACGCTCCTTATAGGTTCATAGGTTCATAGGTAGGTACTAGGCTATCGGCTCAAGGGCCTACGTAAGCCTAGCCAACAAGGTTCCCTGGCTTATGCCACCTAAGAAAGTTATTTTCCTGTGCCACTGTCGAGCAGAGACACAGAAGTGATCCCTGGGGTGTATTTCCTATTTCCCATCCACTCATCAAGATTTTTCTTGAAGAGTGCTAATGAAAAACCTTGCTTGACATAGATGGGTAGCCTGTTCCAGAGTATGGGAAGTCTCTGGGACAGGAATCTATCCCTCCAGCATGTCCTGTTTATTGTGGTGACAAGGTTTAGGTCCCTAGAGCGTGTAGCTCAGAGGGATTGGGATTTCTTTAGGTGTAGCATGTCCAACAGCTCTGGGTTTGACATAGCTTTATATGTTAGGCAGAGATCACCTTGGAGTAGGAGATATGCTACGGAGTAAAGCTGGAGTGTTTTGAGGTGGTCAGTGTAGGGCATTTGTTTGAGGCCAGTAATCCTCTTTGTGAGGTACTTCTGTGGCCTTTCCAGCTGCTGCATATGTCTTGTGAGGTACATTCCAAAAGGGGCATTGTACTCTATAATGGGTCTAATAAGTGTAGAGTAGAGGGGAACAATGACCTCTTTTTTCCTGGATGAGAACCCTTTTATGATGAGGTGTGCCATGTAGAAGGACTTCCTGACTACTGTGGCGATGTGACTATCAAAGGAGAGACTACTGTCCACCTGGGTCCCAAGGTCTCTTATCTCACATTTGGTGTTAACTAGATTGCTGCCTATGTGGTAATTCATGGGTACAGAGTTTTTACCAAAGGGGATGACACTGCACTTTTTGGTATTGAGCTTGAGGCCATAGCTCTGACACCAGGCATCTGTCTCAGCGAGGCCCTTCTATAGGATGTCCACATCATTTGGGGCTTTGACTATGGCTCCTAGTTTGCAGTCATCTGCGAACTTCGTTAGCCAGAGGCCTTCGGTGTTAGCCTGTACTTCAGAGAAGTAGATACCAAACAGGAGAGGTCCCAGGACGGAACCCTGTAGTACTCCACTTGTCACTGCTTTGAGGTCAGATTTGGAGTCTGCAACTTTTACAGTATGGGTCCTGTCAGTGAGCCAGTTGGCAACCCATCTTGACCTTCCTGACGTAATTAAGACGACAAAGGTGCAAGTTTTGATTAGTAGTTTGATATTGTCTGTGATATTTTGTGGGTTTACTAATAGGCACAAAATGCAAGCACTTTTATATTGACATATATCAGCATCAAGATCCAAACTGTATGAATGTCACAAAAAAAAAAATGATGGGATTAGGGGGTAGGTATTCTTATGTTGCAGGTTCTTGACATGACATGACTGCACTGGGCTCATGCATAGTGGAGTACAGGTGATTTTGAGGAAAAAATGCACAGATTTCAGCTTGATGGGAAATATGAACCTAATTAAGGGTCCTCAATGTTAGATACTTGTTTAGTATGTTGTTACAGGCTCAGAGAGTATAAGGGGACAGACTTCTCTAGTTCTAGAAACAGTCTACAGCATACCTCTCAACCTCTTAGCACAATAAATCTGGACAAAGCTTAAAAAGATGGGAGGTCAAAGGCCAAAAAATAGGGACATATTTTAAATATTCCTATTAAAAGTGCCTAGAAAATGCTAGAACAACAGGTATTGTGTTAGCGTGCATTTTTCTGAAGTATATGAAGTCTGAAACTCAAATGTATATCATATTTAGTGACTTCAGTCCCCAGTGATTAGCCAGAAAACCACAACATTTATAAGAAACAGGCCAAAAATATGATTAAAAAATCTGTACCATTGAGAGGTACGGTCTCCAGTTCAGCCAGTGGAACCTCTGGTGTTCCCAGGCAAGCTGACAGATTTAATCTCAATAACATGTCCTGGTTCTAACTTAGGGCCTTCTCCCACTGGGCTGTACCCAGTACAATTTCCATGGGTGGAGCCCAGAAATATCTTCACAAGGTGTACAACCCAGCCCATCTGCCTTTTCTCAGCATAGAGGAAAAGTAGTTGTACTCCAAGATTTTCCTGTGTTACGAGGCTGTCCCTCTATGATGAACTGCAAGCCTGGTTACATATGAAGGAACCATAGATGAGGATGGGGACGTAGCTCACCTAAGGTCATCATATGACCCAGCTCTTGCTCCCTCATCAAAGTATTGAACAACACCTGCAGTACATCTGTGGCTGCCCTCCACCAGTGGTCAATCACTAGAGCCTCTCTAGCCTTACTTGTGAACAAGTCCCCGCTATGCTTAAACTTTTCCACTGAGGTAGCTGCTGCCTCTTCACCTTTGCAGAACAATCCACTCCTTTCTGGGAAAGAACCATGACCAGTGATTTGGAGGTTCCCATTTTCACCCCAGACCCCACATTCAGCTACAGATTGCTCAGTTGCATGCTGGAGATCACAGTCAGTTTAGGGTAATAGTACATCGTTACCTCCTAACATCAGTGTTGCTGCCCTCACGTCCCCAGAATAGTTACTCTACAGATCATGGTTGTGCCTTTACATCCTGATCATGAAAATTATACCAGGAAGGGAGACAAGGCACATCACTGGTAGGGTCCTGTATCCACCATATACCTTCTCCAAGTCCACAAAATAAATGTAGACCACACTAACAAGCTCTCATGACCTATCTAATATCTGAGCAAGGACAAACAGTTGGCCCACTGCTTCACAGCCAGGAGTCAGACACTGGTCCTCTTGAATCAAAGCCTTGACTATTGGAAAACTCTCCTGTTCAGCACCCTGGCATAAGCTTTCACAGGGAGGCTGAGCAGTGAAACGCAGACACGTGTTGTTGTTGGCAATATTACCAGTCTGCATTGCAGGCCACATGCATACATCTACTTAGAGTACTGCCCACTGGGAAGGGGGCACAATAACAGTAGTAGTTGCAAGGGAGTATCGGTGAGTTATTGCTGTGCTACAACAGGGGTGTATTTTGTGGCAGCATTTTACATCTGACGTTATGAATTAGATAGAATGTGTACACATGACAAATGCATGCTAAATATATTGGACTGTACCATCAACTGGCCTGCACTGTCATTTCTTCAACAGATGGAAAGATCAGAAGCCCAACTGATAGTTTTAGAATTCAAGCATAGCTTCAGAAAGGTTTGCATGTTTTCAATTTGATATACTACATAGTACAATTAGGGTTAGTGTTAGCATTTTGGAGACCCCCAGCAAATGTCAAGTTGGGGGCCCCTGGGTGCTTTCAGTCTAAGTATCACCCTGTCACTGCCACCCTTCTAAGCAACATTTTAGTTCATGCTGCAAACTTTTAGGAGTAGTACACACAGACCGAACTGTAGCTACATTACATTATAACAGGCAAATGTACACTATGTGGGGCTATCTCACAAATTCACAGTTACTGGCATTTAGTTGCAACGATGATACATTACAATAACTCTATGTACAGGACTGGACTTAGGTGAAATTACACCCTAGGCACTGCCTGCTATTTCAGCACCCTTCCCTAAGCCAGCAGCAGCTTTTGCGGGACCCCCACAAAGTCAAGGATGATTAAGGGGGGCTTGCAGCCATGGGTATTGCTGGTGCCTAAAGCTGGCTATGTTGTTAATTTTAGTGGAGAGAATACCCACTACAGAGTTTAACTAAGCTAGGGTCACTATGTAACTAATAAAATATTTAATGGAATTGTGAAGCCTGTTACTTGGTAAAACACTGCTGATATAACCAGAATATCTTTGAACTTTAAAAAAGATATTAACAAGAGTTATTCTTAGGCTCCTGGTTTAGTAAGTATGCAGGATTGCTGTACTAGCTTTTGTTGGTTTGACAGACATGTTATAAAATATCAATTTAAGACAGCTTGTTGTGGTTGGGGGCCCTCCAGAAACAGGGGGTCACCAACAACCACAGGATTCACTGGTGACTAAAGTCGGCTACGAGTACAAACACAAACACAAACCTTGTCGTGGAATTTTACCATAATTTTTTTGGAATCCACTCTACTGTCTCTTAAATAAAAGGACATTGTATGAATTATTGAGCTTACTAGCTGCTTTCATGATATAATAACAAATGCTCTGTTATAGATCTATGCAGTTATTTAAGGTAGTGGTAAGATATGCATATCTGTTAAATGTTCTGCTTGCATAACACAAAAGTGAAAAACAAACTAGTTTTGTTGTGTACAGCCAAATAGGTGTCAACTGTATTTTAAGAACAAGGAAAGAGACAGCATAACCACAAACTAAATTTAAGGTTTTAGGGAGTCATGGCTATTTTATAACAGTAAATCTAGAACAGTGAGAGGGATGCAGCTATATACATGCCAACTTATACCTTGGCTCAGATGACTGACTGCAGTAATGCTTGGATTTCCTGGATTGCATGAAAATGAATAAGAAAAGGCATAAAAACAAATACAGTGAACTGATCTTTAAACCACAACAATGCTGACTGAAGCACAGACAAATCATGGTTAAATATTTAATTCACACAGTTATTACTGACCGATATGTTTTTTTCTTTTGGGTAAAGCTCTGTGCAGAATGGCTGTACAAGAGTCACTGAGACCAGTAGTGCATACATTGTATTATCTCTTCCCTTCCTGACCAGTTGTCACTGTGTCTCCTTCATTGCTGATGAATCCTGCTCACTCTTCCCTCATTGTTTTTCTGCAGTACAGGAGGTAATGGTAGAAGCTACCTTGAAAGGAACTAAAGCAGTTCAGTGGGAATGAGCAAATAAATGACATAAATCCAGGCAACGGTTTGGTATCGTACAAACAAGTGTCTAGGCTTGCAATGCCATTAATTCGTTTCTGCCCCTGCAGGATGCTCACTCCTCACGTGATAGTGGGGGAGAGAGAAGGAGAGACAGACAGAAAGAGATAGACAGATATCATTTAATAGGGCATATACATCCATGCCATTGGAAAGGAAAGTTTTAAGTAGGACATCAAGTCTTGAGCTGTCTGAATGTCTAGCTGTCTGAACTGTCTGTCTTTCTGTCCCTAGCTCTCAAGACTGTATTTTAACTTGTAAATCACTGACATCATAGACCCACAGCTTGCTACTACATTTGTGGGCTGACCATCTGTGTAATTTCAAGACAATGATTATATTCTTTAAAATAAAGACAAATCTGGAAATAATAGCAATCAACATCCTTAAATGTGAAAATCACTGTAGAAGAAATAACTTATTTGATGGTATACAATTAGAAACTATAAAATTGGAGAGAGCAAGACTTAATGACACTTGACAGATACCAGGTAAGCACCATATGCAGTGCTGAGTCAGATTTTGGCATCACCATGAAAACCATAATGTCAAGAAAACTGAAGAGATGCCAGAAGGGTAGCCAGACTAGTGACTAATATAAAGAATTTTAGGAGCACATGATTATGAGAATATAAGACAGTCACATGATGATGTCTAGTAAGTTTATAATTCACCAAGAAACCAGGATTTATGATAATGACAGGGCTGGCGGTAGATAAAGGCAGTATAATGGATGAGCTAGCACGTTTGAAAACAGAAACATGACAGAAAAAGCACAAAGCGACTCTCTTTTAACCAGAAAAGGGTAACAGCTATCACAGAATGCATTTCTTGGTTTACGCCATATTTGATTAGAGAATATCAGAAAAAACTATGTGGGGAGAGATGATTAAAATAAACATGTCAATACTGCAAACCCTGTGAGACTTAAATATTCCATAAATCCTACCAAAAGCCCTTGGGAATGAACAGTAGTTCTATATCTCAGGCCTGAACTACTAAACGTTTATCAATTCTATATAAACATCATCTAGAAAAAAATCATCCTGCAGGAGTAAGCAGCAGCCAGCAAAAAGGCCAGATGACTTTAGAAAAAAATAACCTACATTTAATTAAAACTATCCCAAATCTTTGGTCTCCCCCAACAGAAGCAGCTGACCTCCCCTTTTTAAATAAACAGGACAGTTGTTCTTTTCAGTGACAAATGGGGAATTAGAGGAGGAAATGCCAACATATGTTTTAACCCTTATTACTAAAAAAAAAAAAAAAAAAAAAAGGTACTTTAAACAATTGATCTTATACTGGGTTACCCAAAGTAAAACTGTAAAAAAAAAACAAAAAAAACCCAGTTTACAGTATTAGAACTAAAGAAGAAACAGTTTTCATGAACGCCTGGTTTCTGGCTACTGTTCCCGTATTGAAAGAATGTCATGTTGTGCTTGTTTAACGTTTAAAAACACCATAAAAGAAAAATCTTACTAAATAATCTTTTCCAAGCATTTGAAGAACATTAAATTATTCAAGAACGGCATATTAATGTTTAAGAAATGTATCTATGATATGGAAAAATATTATTTAAGTCAACCACAATAATATTTTCTCATATGAAAATACGTCTGCATAACAGTCCTTGTTGGAATATTGCTGGAATATAAAGCTTCACATATCACATTGTCATTACCACTTAAATTTTTTTAATCAATTAATTTCAAGTTAAAATGAAGGTAAACCAAAGTACCATATGTGTATATGTCTTCTAGTCCCATACACGCGTCTTTTTCTGAATTGCTTTACAGGTTTAAGTACAGTATTGAAGATAAAATTCTAATTTCATTTGGGAAGCTGACAGTGCCTGGGAATAGCTTGATGCTTTTCAGGAGCTAAATTAATTTTGTCAGTCATATTGAGTCATCTTACCACAACTCAGTTAAACCTATTACTGGCCTTGCAGTTCGCAATAGCAAAGCCTGCTTTGAGTATTAAACATTAGGACTCTTAAGAGCTTCAGAGTTGCAGTGGATATCACAGCTGCAGTTGTTCTGGAAGCCCCCCTTGTAGTGTGGGACAGGTTTGCTGCTGTTCAATGTTCAGAATAACTAGATAAAGGTTTTACAGCAACAGTCTGTGCTCTAATTAGGCACTTTTATAACAGTAATAGTTATCGCAAATAGCTTCTAAAAGTTGAAACAGCATATTGTGATCTCACAGCAGAAAATGGAGTCATGAAAAACTGCTTGCAATCCATCTTGCTTTTGGCTAGGAGTGTAGACTTAAGAGTATACTTGATCTATATATCTACAGACAACTGCTGAGAAAATTTTAGGAAAATTGTACACTGTGCAGTCTAAAATACTGGGTGTGGAGTGGTGAAGTAGAAATGCAAAACACAGTACGGAACAGATTTATTGGGGATGTATGATAAGAAATCAGCTAGGTTGTGCTCATTTAGGATATGAACCTTGCTCAACACGCCCTCCCCAGTATTCTAAAAAATGTATTGAAGTTTCTGGACTTAAAATCCACAATCTAAATTTCAGAATGCAGCAGTTTGAATGTATTTACAGACTGCAGAGTTTAGATTTTGTGTGCTGTCAGCAGCTGATGATTATGTCCATTTTGAAGGTGATGCTTTTAATATGGTATGATGACAGGTGCTACATTTCCTAAAAATAACACTATAACATTTATTGCCATGAAAGATAAACCCATGATAAATACACCAAGCAGTGGTCTGATCCAGCCCTTGCTGGAGGATTTGAAAAGAGGCAAGAGGTTTTGACAACCACGTTCAGTTTGTAGTCGTCAGCAAATTTATTTAACCACATAGCTTTGAATTCTGCTTTTATAGCAGATAAATGGATGACAAATAGAAAGGGGTGCAGGACAGATTCTCATGGGACACCACTTGTGGCATACCTTTGACTACTGGAACTGCTCCCAACTGTACCAGTGCGGCTCATAGTGGTATTCCAGTCAGCTAGCCAGCAGGCTACATAGGTGCTAATACTGTGCTGGGTGAGTTTGTCAGTAACTGCATGGAAGGATGATGCTAAACTTGTTGGCCAGACTGAGGTAAGTAGTATGGACAGATTGACCCACATTCAAAGCATCGGTGAACATTTCAAAGAAATCAGCTAGCCTGGGCAGATATGCTCCGACTTTTACAAATCCACATTTGTTGTCAAGAGATTAAAGGTCTCTTGTATCACTGTTAATTAGCTCAACAGTAGTAGGCCCCATTACTTACAAAGATACTAGTGAGACTAATAGGTCTATAATTGCCATGGTCACATTTGAGAATTGGCCTTGTGTGGGGGTTCCATAATGGCCAATGGCCATTGGTCTTATCCATGCATCTGGACATAACCTATGGAGAGGCATAGATTGAAAAGGTTTAGATAGGGTTGGGCTCAGTGGTGCATAGCACTTCACAGCAGACATCTGGGGATATAGTCAGGACCCCCTAGAACTAATGTTGTTGATTTTGAGTATTGCGCAAAAAGGTCTTTTCTAAGGTAATTTTTGGCAGGGTGGTTTCGAGAGTGATAATAAGAACAGTGGGATGAATTGGTGCAGTGAAGTTTGAACTAAATTTGCCAGTGAATATCTAGAGCATGCATTTATTTCTCACTTCACTCCTTCAGATTTGTTAAACAAAATCTCATCATGTGATCCTAATCCACATGCCATTCCCTCATGTTATTCCTAATAAGATAAAAATGTTTGTGAGCCCTAATTCTTGTAACAATGCCGCCTTTCTTCACATTAGCCTTTAACACTTTAATCAATATGTTTGCTTCATATTTTTGTGTTTATGAGTTCCTCGATATTCATCTCTTTTTTTCTTGCAATTTTTGCCCACACTGCTTACTGACCATCAGACTATCTCTGGGTCAATCTTTTTTTTTTTTTTTTTACATTTCCTTCACTAGGTGGGAGCTGACTGAGATGGGTGATTAGCAAAGCAGCTACCAGGGGTTGTTCATGATATTTCTGGTTTCTCCCCCAGCCCTAATGTGTGCACATCTGGTGAAGGGCATGGGGAAACAGCACACAATGGGCTGTCCTCAGAGAATGCCCCTCATATCCATAAGGAGTGTTCTCTCCAAGCAGTACTTTTACTGCCTTTGCAGAATGAATGGTGGTCTTTCTGGTCATCATGGGGAGATTGCATTGTCCTATGCGCCACCAGGTAAAGACAAACCCAACCATTTCCTCTGAAGAAATCAGCAGACCATACCCCTTAACTTCACTTCTCTACCTGAATCTCCTCCAGTGTTGGTACCGCTAATAACACCCTGGTAACCTGGGTCACAATCAAGGTTCTGTTGATTTGATTTGTGCCATGCAGCCAGAAATGATTGCTTCTATCTCTTCCTCAGAAACACAAAACAATATTACTCTCCACATCTTGACTGATATACTTTCACCAACTAGCATTTTCATAATGTTTTCCACAGTGTCTGGAACGTCATGAAGCCTTAATCACCCATCTATCCTAATCAAATGTTATAAAAGTCTTATAGGTTCATAGGTGCTAAAGATCACAAGGGCCTTTTTAAGCCTAGCTATGCATCTCAAATCTTTGACAAGTTCTGATACCCATGATAAGTGTAAGCAGAGGCTTGGGAGATGAACCATTTACAGATTGCCTGTGTCCATTAGAGACATAGGTGCCAAGCCAGGGATGGGGTTCCTGTTCCCCATCCAATTGTCCAAGTTACACTTGAATTGGGCTAGGGAGGAACTCTGATTCACATGATTGGGGAGCCTGTTCCAGAGAGGGGGTAGTCTCTGGGATACATACCTGTCTCTCCAGCAGGACCTATTTATATCACTGGCAAGGTTTAAGTCTTCAGAATGGGTAATTCTGGTGCTGTTTGTTATGTGATATGCAGGAGGTCCATCAGGGTGGGGTCTGACAATATCCTGTATGCCAGGCATAGATCTGCACTCAACAGCCTGTAGGAGAGAGAATAGAAGGATAGGGGCTTAAGGTGGTTTCATAGCTCTCAACCTCTGGGCACAAACATTTGGACAAACACAAAAATAATGAGGAGACAAAGCCCCAGAAATAGGGACAAATGTCAAATATTGCTCTTATAAACTTAGAAAGTTAATAGAATGCAAGGTCATGTGTTACCATGCATTTTCTGAAGGATATGAAATCTGAAACTCAAATTCCTGTCATTATATAATGACTTCAGTCCTCACTTATTCACCACAAAAGTCCAGAAAAACCACAACTTTTTATGAGGAACAGACCAAAAAATGAGGTAAAAATCTGGACATTCTGTGAAAATCTGGACAGTTGAGAGGTATGACACGGTCTGCATAGGACATTTTAATTACGCCCTGTATTCTTTTAGTGAGGAACCTGGATGTGCCAATTGTTGGATATGCCTGGTTAGGTCCATACCATAGGGGGCATTTAACTCAATGTTAGGTCTGATGAATGCCAAATACAGTGGAACAATGATTTCCTTGGACCTAGTAGTGTCAGGACTAAATCCCAGACAACTTCTAATAAAAAAATCTGTAACTGATAAACATCAGAGAAAAATATAATTTACTTTTTATACTGATTTTGATCTAAAATGTCCATTTTCTGCGTTGCAGCCCCTTTACCACATGCATTTTGGAAATGAACTTGAGAATTAATAATGTTGAGACTCAATAACTGACCCACTTTCCTTCCCTCATTGATCTGTAGCTCTTCACAGTCACTCACTACCAGTTTTCCCTTATTTCATTATATATTACTCTTGTTCACCATTCCATCCTGCAGTTCCTGGCTGCCACCTTGAAGAAGACAGTTACTCATCCTTCTCTATGCTGCCCTCCATTATTCCTCTAAAGATGCATAACCATGTTCTTACAATATGCCTGTGATTGTATTTTCTAGGATTTGTCAAAATGGTTTGAGTCAACTGTGGACAAAGTATAGTGTTGTGGTTCTGATAGGTATGCCAGGAGCTGAACCTCTAACTACTAGAATTTGAGCAGCCAGGATTTCAAACTAACTAGACAAACTTGATTCAGCTCAGTGATGCTATAGCCTCAAAACATGCTTTGTACTATGAGAATGGAAAAAGGACTGCAATGGTTATCCCACTTCACAAGGGTGGACCATCAACAGACTCCAGATGCTACAGACCTATTAGTCTGACTAGTCTAATATGCAAAGCCTTGAAACAAATTATCATGGAAATGATCAACAAAGACACTGGACCCAACCCAGTTTGGCTTTTGTCAAGGGAAGGTCATGCCTACTAAACCTGGTGGATTTCTTTGAGAACATCACCAGGGCAATGGATGAGGGTAAAATGATACATAACGTCTACCTGGACCTGGCTAAGGCATTCAGAACAGTACCCCACTCTGATATAGTTGACATACTCACCAAGCTGGGCATAAACCCCTACATAACTCACTGGATTGACAGATGGCTCACAGACAGGACCCAAGAAGTCAAGATTGGCAAGACCACCTCCACTAAGACCAGTCACCAATGGCTTACCTCAGGGCTCCATGCTGGGACTGTTTCTATTTGGCATCTACTTCTTTGAAGGCTAATGTCAAGGGCCTTTAACTGACCAAGTCTGCAGATGATCGCAAATTGGTAGCTATGAGCGAATCCCCCATGACACAAATATGTTACAAGAGAGTCTAACAGAGACAAATGACTGGTGCCAAAGTCATGGATTAAAACTCATTGCCAAGAAATGCATTATAGCACCTTTTGGGAAAATTGATATCCAGGCTAATTACTCAATTGATAAGACACCTCTTAGAGTTGACCTAGTAGTCTGGGATCTGGGAACATATATAGACAGTAATCTAGCCTTTGACCAACATGTGACCAAGGTAGTAAGAACATCTTTCTATGACACTAAGCTTAGAGGTAAGAGGATAGTATCTAGGTCCGAGGAAACCACAGTGCCATTTTATTTGGCCCTCATCAGACTCACCATTGAATATAATACCCCATCAGCAGATCTATGTCAAACTATCAAACGTTTTCTTCTGGGAACTATTATTCAGTGAGACTACAGGAGTGAACATTTAGTACAGCAAACAGTTATTTTAGCAAAAATGTACTCACTGAATTATATTAGATGGCCACCTTTTAGAGGAATGACATGTTATGTGTTGTCTGATATATTGGGACACAATTGTGTTGGTTTGTATAGCTAGTCTTATAAAGGTCCTGGTGGTCATTAGCCCACATATACCCATGAACCTATGAAGCAGTTTTGAAAGCATGGCCAAACAGCAAGCAGTGCAAGCTTAGAACCAGCAAGCTACTGAGTTTAGGCTGTAGGATGCAGTTTAGCTCTAACATTTGATAATATTTCTACTGCACTGGGAGGATGGCAAAGTGAGTTCAGAAGCTGCTACAAAAATAACACTGAGTGAATATAAGATTAAAAGCTGTACCTAAGTATTAAGTTAAATTGCTTAGTTGTTTAAGTTGAATTTGGATGAATATGTAGGCACAGAATATGTAACTACGTGTATCATCAGAGGCCATTCAGCTAGGAGTATGCCAAAAGATCATTAGCAGTCATATATCTTAATTAATTTCTATGTGGCATAGACTGAATTCTAAAAGTCTCTTGTGGCTGTACAGCCCTTTTAAAACAAATTAAAATCAGACTTGCAGTGTTATAAAGAATAGAGGACAGTTCAGCAGATGTATTTCTGATTATCTGACCACACATGAATGAAATACTAGTTTCCAAAATTACATTTTTTTTTTTTTTTCAGAAAAATCTAATGAATTGAATTTTTCACATGCATCCCCCTAACATTAAGGGCCTCATCTCTCCTACCAACTAATATAACCGAATGTAAGGTCACCACATCTCAGAAGAAAGAAAAGTACTTGTATGAAGTGATACCACAATGAAAGAGCTGTTCTGCATCTGGTTTTTAGAAAACGACCCTTACTGCAGTTGAATGTAACTGAACTTGACCATGAAACAGAATTATAAATGTAAAAAAAATGTATTGTTTCAGTATTTAACATTGCTACCTCATAGCTCTGTTGTTTTTTCAAATTTAGTTCCTTGCTTGCTTGCTTTCTGTACAGAATTTGCCCATCTGTCTCTGTCCATGTAGAATGTTCTCTGGGTGTTTCAGTTTCCTCCCATATCTCAAGGACATGCAGCTGTCCCTCATTACTACAAACATTCTTGCTTACTTCTGGCTTAATCTCCATTAAGGACACTTTAACTGCTATTTTATCTGACTGTTCTATGTTACAAAGCCGTAAGTAGGGAGGGGTAAAGGGCCAGCTGTTCTTGGTGTAAGGTCTCAGAAGAACTGCTGACTGCTGCATGCAAGTCAGTGGTGAGACTGCATTTCTTGGATGGATGTCTGCACATGCAGTATCAGTGATCATTTAAGTAGTCTCAGCTATGATTGTGGATGCTTGCATGATTTGCTTGTAGTGTGCATCTTTGTGTGCACCTTTGTTTGTGTCTGTGAATGCTTGTGTGTGTTGGGAGCTGGGGTAAGGACATGGCAAAGTTCTTTGTTATAGTTTCTTAAAGTGTTTCAACTGTTTTAGGCCTAGATATTTATTTTTTGGTCCTCAGATCTGGAAAACTTTTTTTGGTGCTTATCTCTGGTCAGGGGCTCCCTGCAGACTACTCTATCAGAAATACTGGGTGAGCAAATTGGTGTAACTAAGGAAATGATTTTTTTGAGCTGTGATACAGAATTGGAATTGCTTAGACATTGTAAGGCCTTGCTGAGTCTAATTATGGTGGCTGCCAAAAAAAATAAACAATTACTAGAAAACGGAAATCCAAGTTTTAACCAACTGTACTAGAAGTAGTGAAGATAGTATAAAACAACTGGAAATGGGATCGTTAGAAAAGGTTAGGAGCAAATTACATAGAAAAAAAAAAGAATTGTGAGAACAATGTATGCAGAATAATGTTTTGGAGGAGGAATGAGGTTTAAAAGAAGGCAGGATTTGAATGAGCTATGTAGTGTTTGACTGACAATGACTGGATAAGTGATGTATAATGTTTGCAACTAAAAATATATCAATATGGTTTGTTTTCATTAATATAAATGTACAAATACCTATGTCATAGACGATAATTTAATAAAGCTGTTTCTTATTAAAAAAACCCTCTGGTTTAGGGTAGGTGTCAGTTGAGAAATTGCCTGCCCAAGGCACAGACTAAATTAGCTGTAGCTTTGCTAGGCCAGATTTTTTAAAAAAAGGCCAGCCACCACTATGCTAAATGATCCCCCAGCAAAGAAACATAGGTGGCTGCAGCCCAATGGATGCATTATATTAAATCTGAAATGTGTGTGTGTGTGAGGTCACTGCCCACCAGCATAGCTTTGGGGTGGTGTCACTGTGTCAGAATACCCATTAAAGGAGGTCATGATTTGTGACCAAGGTAAGTTCTTTTCCCAAAGGTAATGTTTCAGAGTGGTGGTGACTCATTTAATGGGTAACTACTCTCTTTCTACAACCAAGTAGCATTTCAGTATTACTGATCTTCTTACTAATATAGCACAAGGAGTCTTACTTCCTTTACAAAGTGAGACAAAACTTAATATATGTCTTTCTCTGATGCATCCATATGTACTAGGAATAGTTTCAAAATGTCAGGAATTTTGTTTAAAAGCTTGTTCTATTGTATTTGTACACTTTGCCTTCATTGAAGTCTTACCGTTAGTCAGGGCTGTCATAGGGCAAGCAATTTTGACAAAATCGGGAACAAACTTCCAATAATAGCTAGCCAAGCCCCAAATAAATTTAATTTATTTTAGTGGTTGGTGCAGGCCAGTGTACACTGCTTTCACTTTTTCAGCCTGTAGTTCCACAAACTCTTGGTCAATCGCATGGTCCAAATAGTGGCTTCTGTCATACATAGTTTGCACTGAGCTGGATTAGCAATCAGTCTAGACTTTTGAGAAAATGATTCTCCCAAAAATATTATAATCTCATTCAAGTAGGATGATGCATATATAGCATAGAGTCTAAGGATTTTATCCTTCTTACTCTGGAATGTTGCAGGCACTTCATGGAAGCCAAAACTTAACACTTTATAAAGGAAGAACTCACCAGTTGTGAAAATGTAATTTTGTCCCGGTCCCTTTTGATAAACACATAACACCAAATGACATTTGATGACCTTTATTAAACTTCCATAAACATAACTTTATTGAACATTTTAATTTATTGATTTTTTTATTCTATTTTTTTATTTATTTTACATTTGCTAACCGGGCTAGTCCAACTGGATACATGTCCATTTTCAGTAGAGGCCCGGGGAGAAAAGCTCCACTAACCGTTACTAGACATATTATGTATTTAAGGCAAGGCAATGCAAGTTATTTAGATGATAGGTAAACATCAATATATCAAAAAAAGTTTACAAGACAAATGGAGAGATAATATAAACAAGAGGTATAGACAGATACATACTATTCAACAGAGAGTATGCTAGGAAAGGACACACTACTATAGTACCTTCTATGATACTCTATGTAGTACATAACTTTGTTACCTGATAGCAAAATACATTCATTTAGAGGTTAGTAGGAAGGAGTGCATTGCAAACGCAGTAGTGAGATAAGCTAGACGAAATATGAAGGATGAAGTGATTAATCTGGGTTAGTGCATGGACATAGCCAGTTATTTTTAAAGTATTCTTTGAGTTGCTTCTTGAAGAGTGGTATAGAGGACAGAGATGAGAGTTCTTTTGGGAGAAGGTTCCAGGATTTCCCCACGGAGTTGGAAAACATAGAGTCCCCAGCTTTATTGTGGGAATTATGTATAGATACCTGCAATTTCTTTGCTGAGCGTAGGGTAGATAGATTTATGTAGTGGGTAACCAGGCTAGTAAGTATAGGTGTGTTACTAGGATGATGGAGGATCTTTTGTGTGATAGTAAGCTGGTAAAAGAGAAGTTGATTATGGAATTCCAGCCAACCCAGTTGTTTTAGATTAAGATAATGGTGGGTTCTAAATGGGGAACTTGTGGCAAATCTGGCAATGTTGTTGTATGAGTTTGTAAGTTTGTTGAGGTTACTTTTGGAAAGATTTGTATAAATTGGAGAGGCATAGAAGAGGGTAGAGATAAGATGGGTATGGGCAATAGTAGTTCTGGCTGTAGGAGTAAAGAAGGATTTAATCCTGTAAAGTGAGCCTAGCTTTCTGTTCACTGATTTTATTGTGTTGTTTATGTGTGTGTCAAAGGTGAAGTTATTATCAATTGTTACTCCTAAAAGTTTGGTAGTCGGATTAGGTGATATAGCAGTACCATTACTGGATAACACTGTGAAGTCTATTTGTGTGGACTTTTTTGTAGGGGTAAAGAGCAGTAATTTGTTTTTTTTTTTTTTTTTTTTGGGTTCAGGAGTAGGCAGCATTGTAGGAACCAGTCTTCCACAATGTTCAGTACCTTTTGGGTGAGGGACTGGAGTTCAGTTAAGGAAGTAGCGGAGCATATTAATGTTGAATCATCTGTGTATTGTATGCAGGTAGCTTGAGGAATAGTTAAGTTGAGGTCATTAATAAATTGAGAATAGGAGGGGGCCCAAAATAGAGCCTTGAGAGACACCTAGGGAGACAGGAAGATTTGTGGAAAGTGTGTTATCCCATAGCACAGCTTGTTGGCAGTTCTCCAGGTAGGAATAGAACCATTTTAGTGCTACTGAATCAAGAGAGAGAGAGAGATTTAAGTAGATTAATAAGAAGCTGATGGTTAACCATATCAAAAGCTTTTGAGAGGCCAATGAGAAGAGCAGAGGATAGAGTACTGTTATTACGGTTTGTGCTGATGCAGTCAGAAAAGGATAAAAGGGCAGAGGTGGTACTATGGAATGGCCGAAATCCATGCTGACAGGTAGCTAGCAAGTTATTTTGGAGAAGGTGGTTGAGTAGTTGTCAGTGGATACATTTTCCAGTTATTTTTGCTAAGGGAGAGAGTAAAGCAATTGGTTGAAAGTTGGAAAGGGCAGTGGAGTTCCCACCCTTATGTAAAGGGATGATATGGGAGATTTTCCAGATAGATGGGATAGTTCCTTCAGAAATTGTTCTATTTATTAGGATAGAAATGGGATAAGCTATAACTTTGGCTGCTTTTTGCAAGTATTCGGTTGGTAGGTGGTCTGCTTAAGGGGTGCATGGCTTTAGTTGTAGGAGAAGGGTGCAAATGAGGGATGTGGGGACTGGTTGTAGGTGGAATGATGGTAGTAAGCTAGATGAGGTGGATGACAGACATTGTTTAACAGGGAGTAGAGAGTTTGCTAGTGATTGGATAGCTTCAGTAAAGAAGGTATTAAAGGTATTGGCAATATGCTTAGTATAGTTATTGGTGGTATTTGATGGGGTTGGTGTTTTGGTGTGACCTGGGTGTAGGAGTTTGTTTATGCTTGACTAGAATTTTTGTGGTTTATGTTTGTGGGTATGCTGGAGCTGAAAGTATAAGTTGTTTTGTCAATCATTATAGATCTTTTAGCAGCATTTCTCAATTGTTTAAATTCTAGATGATCTGTTGGGTTTTTAGAAGCTCTCCATTTGGCCCAGATTATGTTCCTGAGTGACATTTTCAGTCTGGTTTCATTAATAACCCATGGAGCAGCTGTAGTCCAAGGGGGCACGATAGTCTAAAATTTGTAAGAATTTACTGTTAAAGTATGAAACTGCCTCCTCTAGCCGGAGGTGTTTCAGTGGTGACCAGTCATAAGCTTTAAGTTCAGCTTGGAAGCATTTAAGGCTAAAAATCTTATTAGACCTAATAGTCCTAAAGAAATTAGAGTTGGGGATGTTGAGTCTTTGTCTGATGACATAGGTTAGTGAGGTAGGCAGAGTACCTGTTTTATATATAAAGGGGTGATCGTTAACTAGGATCCAGTCTAGGGTGCTTTCTTTGTTGTTGGGTTTATTGATTCTAGTAGGGCAGGTAATGATTTGGGAGAACTGGTAAATGTTAATATGGGTAGTAGGCTTGGGTGAGCTACAAGTAGTCCAGTCTATATTAAAGTCACCCAGTACTATTGTTTTTTGAATTCGGTAAGTGGAGAGGCAGCTAAGTAAATTTTCAAGAGTATTGATGTTGTTTCCTGGAGGGATGTAGGAGCACATTAAATAGATGGATGTATGGGTGTTTATTTGAAGTTTAGCAGAAAGGATTTCAGCATTACTGTCAGTAGGGAGCTGCACACTGAAAGCAGTGATGTGTAGCCATGACTTATAAAGAATGGCTACTCCTCCACCCTTTTTGGTTTTACGGTCTAGTCTTAATACATTGTATCCAGGCAGGGTGATTTCATTGTCCTTTGTAGATGGTTTAAGCCATGTTTTAGTAAGACATAGGATGTCAAAGGAATGCACATCTAAGACAGCATGCAGATGGGGCATTTTATTGTTAATACTACGAATATTAAGATGAGCTATAAGGAGAGAGTCAGATGATGTATCTGGGTTGTAAGAGGTGGATGGGGATTGGAGCTATCTTTGTTGTAGGGACCAGGGTTGGGGTGAATGTCTCCTCTCCATCTAATAGGCGATAATGTTTTGGTCTATGTGTGAATTGTAAAGTTTTAGAGTAGATGTTTAGGGATTTATTGCATTTGGGATAAGTAATGTGGCCTAGTCTGTGATACTAAGTAGATATAAGTTGCTGTGATATTAATGTGGTTGTAGGGGGTTACATGAGTAGTAAGTAAAGTATGCTGGAGAGGATGTTGAAAGTCACTGAATATGAAATGTTCATAGGCAGTTAGTATGTAGGATACAGATAGGAAAGGGAGGGTAGTACATAGAAGTAATAGTGGTAGGAATGTAGATATAGGTGGTAGGGCCATAGTTAGAAGGATGGTTTTAGAGAAAGTAATAGTAATAGGAGTAGGGAAGAGTAATATAGGTGTAATAGAGTGTGGGTTAGGAGAGAGGAAGGGAAGTAGTTATTTATGGTGTATTAGCAAAATAAGGAGTAGTAGTAAAGAGTTTGGGGGTTTGAACAAGGTTACTAAGCAAAGGAGAGGGATAGGGTGTATTTGGGAAGGGGTGTGGCTTGGGAGGTATAAGGCTAGGGCCCCTGGGGGTGGGTGAAAATTGGGGGTAGGGAGGGGAGTGGAGTGAGCCCACAAAGTGAACGGAGCAGGAAGAGCCAAAGGGATAAACAGCAACAGGAAAAAACAATCTGTAAGCAAACTGGACAGCAGTAGAGAATGGAAAAAGGTAAGTACAGAGTGAAAAAAATCAGAGAGGGTGGGGAAAAAAGAGTTTTAGGCAGGAGAAAAACATAGGGAGTATGCCTGGGAAGGAGAAAGGTAAGGAAAAAAGCCCCAGGTTCAATAGAGATAAGAGGGAGAAATAAACTATTTAGAGAGATAGCAAATTACTAGGATAATAGTGCCACCTAGTGGCGATATGAGGAGAAGCAAGACTGGGAAGGAGACTTTATTAAGAAACCCTGATAAAGTATTGGAGAGGAAGAGAATAAACACATAAAAGTAATTAGGGGGGCTACAGGGCACGCAGGCTGTGGTCGGCAGCTTAATCACAAGCAGTACATACACTGGTGAAGAGAACACACCATTAAACTGCATAACAAAAAATTCTGGTATAGGGCTACTTACACTGTGTCTTAGGTACTGGGGGATAAGCCACACCGAGGGCAAGTGGAGCACTTTAGGCTTATTTGGTTCTTAATAATATGAAGATACCCAGGTAAGATACACTATCATTGGCAAGATTCAGAGTGAAGGACCCGGGGTAGGAGGCTGTAAAACAAAAAGGACATATCTGAGTAAAGACAGGCAGAGAAAACAAATAATAGGAAAACAGTTGTGAGTCGTAGAAGGAGAAACAGCAGGACTAGATTGAATAGGCGTTAGGTGATTAGTAGCTAGATATAGGCTATAGAAGACAGTACAGCAGCAGGCAAGACCTGACACCATTTCCACAGAGTAATTAGGAAGATGTACACCCAGGTACCCAACACCATTCACTATACATATAGTTATACTTTTAAACAGAGCAGGCAGAAATCAGCATCAGGTAGACATAGCACATTTGTTACCTCAGAAATAGCACCACATACAGTAAAATAGTAACAGTATATGCAACCATTAAAAAGCATGCTTAACCTGCTTCTCAGATATCACATGGAAACAGGGCCATACAGTGTTAGCATTGTTTGATAAGGCATTATTAAAATAAATGCAGCAATTAAATAAGCATTACATACATAGCGCAAATTAAATGGTCTTCCAATATCCTAAAATAACAGAGCCATTAAATTTTAACATTGATAGTGCACTTTTAAAAAGGGACTGTTATACAGCCTGCATAACTGGTAATTATACCTTATAGATGGAGCCACCAAGTAAACGCCTGAGAACATTGCCAGAAAACATTGGCAGCATGTTACTAAAGATCTGAACTAAGGAATGCTACTATTGCAGCCCTAGAGGTTGCTTGCCACAGCTTTAATGTTAAACCTAGAGTCCTACGCATATGATATTAGATGTAGCACAACTGCTAATCACTAAGAGTAGGCTACAGCTATTGGAGGGATTGCCTCTGTACAAGCACGCTGAGAAAAACACCAATAAGCAGCTTTAATGTTAAACCTAGAGACCTACGCATATGAAAGTAGATATGACACAACTGCTAATCACTAAGAGTAGGCTACAGCTATGATCACAGCATGAACATCCGTATAACCATTACCTAGGGCAGAGTAGCCTCACTCACCCTAACCAAATAAGCAGCATCTTCACTTCCATACGCTTATGTTTACTTATCAAGCAGCATCCTCACTTCCATCCACTTACTTTTACTTATCAAGCAGCGTCCTCACTTCCACCCACTTACTTTTACTTATCAAGCAGCATTCTCACTTCCACCCACTTACTTTTACTTATCAAGCAGCATTCTCACTTCCACCCACTTACTTTTACTTATCAAGCAGTGACCCATTGCTCACTTTTATTCCCCAACTCAGTTGAATTAAACATCCAGCATCAGAGGGGGAACAGAAAAGGGACAAACCTACCTCTCTTCTCTGCCTAAAGGCCAGTCATATAAAAATAACCACACAATCCTCAATGTTCCTTAAAGAGGGAGGGAGGATGGGAATCAAGATCGTGCCAAAAATCTGATCCCTTACCCAGTTACATTCATACAAAACCAGTTAAGCCCCTCCTTGCACTTACATCATTTCCTCCCAACCCTCCTACTTTCCCAGTTTAACCCTTCCATCCCCACCACATGGACTCTCTTCCACTATCATCTTAACTCCCATTACTATTCCTACCTGACCCTCACCCGAAGATGTCCCTGGACAAATTGGTTTGTTCCCAAGCCTCATTTCTTGTAGCATATTGGACAAGTGGGATTTGCCAGAAGCCTTTAAGTATAAAATAGTCAGAAACCTAACTTTGCCCATTTTTTAACTAGCTCATGCTCTCAGGGCATAAGATAGAAATCCAATATATTGTTTTGCTTCTTCAAGTCATTGCAAAATCTTATAGCAGCATCATGCTTGGGTACCGGTACATTGGAACTATTACACTCATTTAAAGATTCTTTTATAACCCAAGTTTAAGCATCTTTTGTAGTTTGCCTCTATCTTCTTAGCATTGGGACTCTGGTATTCATCATGGTTTTAATTGTACTTTCTCTCCATGTACAGGTTTTATGTTGTGATGAATTAAAGTTGTTTTCCAGGCAACTCTGACAATATGTCCTTATTTTTGAGCACAAATTATTTTACTTCTTGTTTCTGAGATAGTGATACTTTCTCCCCTATTCTGAGTTCAGAACATGCTGTGTACACATTACCATCCCTTTCAAATATACTTACTACAAATACCTTAGTAGATGTTTTTCTCCATAGGTTCAGAACATTAATGCAATATAACTGTTCTGATTTCCTTTTTCTCACATCTTACTTATAATTCATTTCACTTCACTTACTTTCTATGTTACTTCAAAACGCCTTGCCACTTTGTACGGAATTTGTTTCCCACAGTGGATACTAATACAATTAACTTATCTTCTGGTTTGAACCTTCTCTCAGACAAACATTTCCATTATATGTTCTCTGTTGTGCCTGCTGTGCCTATCGAAATGCTGTCTTAATATGTATCACAGGTCTTAACCAGCACTGCGGGTCAAAAAAAATTCCCTACTACACATTTATAAGGGGTGTTTTCTTCCTCATATTTTTTAAATGATGTGAACCATTATGAGGCTTAGGGTACTTTCCTTACAGCAAAGAAAATATCTGGCAGCTGATGGTGTTAGTTTTTTCATCTCTCAATTTATCCTTTCACAGCATAGCCTTAAAGTTTTCTTAAAGTTGTCAGCTAGCTCATCTGTTTGAGTGTGACATACAGATGCCCTTAAATGTTTCATTTTAAAGCACTGGTAACTGGGCATCAGTCAGGCACATTGATCAGCAAGAACATTTCAGCAAATTCTTATCATAGAGAAGGGCAGTGTTGGTCTTTCATTATGGACATTGCCTTAACTCTTTGCAGGGATTCTGTCGCAGGCAATTTTGCTGCATAGTCTACAATTACCAGGAACCGTTATTCAGTTTCACAAGTAGACCTACAGTGTCCACTGCTGTGCATTCAAAACCGACCTCTACAATGGGGAAAGTATCAGAAGATTATTAAATCATGGGCTGGGTGATGTCTTTTGGCACTCAGGGCAGGAAATACAAAAGTACTATAATTAAGTAAGTAAATTAATTAAGTACAAAGTATAAGTGCTTTGTAATACCAGGCCACTGAAATCTAGGCAAAGCTCTACTCTTTGCTTTTTCAGCCACTAAATAACCAGCCAGAATGTGGCTTTATGGAGATTTTATTGCAAGCGGTCTAAAAGGTTTTGGAGTTAATAACTATCTCAGTGTCTGGCCACTCTCTTAGGTTATTCTATATAACGGGTAATGTCTTGGCTTAAAGTGGGGTGAGGCAGGGGCCTGTTCTGTTATTTTCATTCTCCACATGCTCTCTCTCTCTCTCTGTTTTCTCTAGCTCTGCTAAGAGTATCATGCTATCATGTTCCCATTGAGCTTTCTTGAAACTGACATAGCATATATGGAATTCAGCCAAGTCTGTATTTCCCTGAATATCCTGATGTGAAATGGAGGATGTAACAAAAATAGACTGAAAGGGTATTTCCTCTTCCTCTCATTCCTCATCTATGAAGGGGAGCTCCTGAAAATAATTGCCTTCCCTCAAAGGAACTGTAGGTTTCCTTTCCTGTTCCTCAGGGCTAGTTTTACCTGCTTGCTCCTTTGAGGCTTGCTTCTTTTTCTGACCAGCTGTCTACTTTGGTGTAGCAAGAAGAAGCCTGAGACTCAGTAGAGGTCCCCCCTTTCATTGTTCGGTTTGAGACCCATCTGTCCCTTCCTCCTTTTCTGATCCTATTTTCCTTAGTGCATTCTTAACTAGGAGCTTCTCCTTTTTAGTCTGTATGCACTGCCTTCTTGAATCACTTTAACTGCTGCAGTCTGTTGGTAACATTCACACTTTCTGTCATCATCTATACTGACTTTTGTCAGTATTTTAACAGAGATCTTTTGACAAGAATCTATAGCGGATTTATCTAAATCATCCAAGGTTGAATTTTCCCTTTATTTATGTCTTCTAGACTAGTGCTACATTTTCTCTTTGCTGGAGTCATGTGCTTCTGGCAGTATACCTGGTAGAATCTTCTCCCCAATAGCTTCTATAGCTCTTTAAACTGGGACATATCTTTACCAATGATTCCAACTTGAGACACATTTGGCAACAGGGCTAAAGGATGTAAAACTTAATCCAAGAGAGTCTGTATTTCTATAAGGCATTCCCCTGTTTCAATGTATACACACTATTTAATTTCTCTGCATATTAGTTGTTTTGCATTTACTAACATATATTTTTCCAAGTGTAATCCTAGCTATTCTTTCCCCTAATAAAACAATAATAACATTAATGATTTTAGCATTACAACAATAAAAGCAGATTCTATACTTCTTAACAGCATTCCTCAGGGTGTCATCCTTGGTATGAGACATTAAATTGAGTAAGGTTACATCTGCCTGATACAAGGCACATATCAAAAACAGCAGGGAAATTCCCTGATGCCCAGGCCAAATTTCCCCCAGTAGTAGAATTGTCATTTTGTGTGTGCATCGATTCCATTTACTGTATGCGTGATCAACAGTCAATGTATTTATGATGTCACACAAATCTGCATGCTTGTCAATCATGCATGTTATCTACATAATGACATGCCCCTTTCACCTGTCAATTACTAAGACCACGCCCACATCTATGCAGAACGGTCTGCGAGGTACTACATTAATACAAAGCTGTGAGACTGACCCAGTCAACAAAGGATTAACTAACTAAATAAATAAATACGCCATTTGGCATTGTCACACTCCCTTGGTGTATTCTTAGGCATACTATTTTAAAGATACAATACCAATACTTTTTATCTTGATTCTGACCTTTGTTTTACATTTGCAGTGTAACTTTCTGAGCACAAAGTAGCTTTGGTTGTAGAGTGTGGGGGAGGGGTACCTTCATGAAGTTTCAAAGGAGTTAGCCATATTCCACCTCTAACTGTTGTAGTCGCAACAGCGCTCACTGAATTGCTTGTTAGTTTAGTTTGGGCTCTTTATTCTCAGGAGAAGTAGCCTTTCAGGCCATTTCCTTTGTAGAAAACACATGATTAATGCAAAGCTAACATGTTAGTAAACAGGATTTTGTGTTACTTTTATTTCAAATGTCATATTTTATTTTCTGCTGATATCTAAATGCTAGGCAGCTTCATCGGTTTTATGACATCTGCTGCATTTTCTGCAGAAAGGATCTGAATGATGCACGTTTTGACAGTTGTAAAAACAGTCTTCTCTTACTTTCTTTTGACGTTTTTGTTTCCTGAATACTAGCCAAATTAATGGCATTCTGACCTGATGATAGTTCTGTAAAAAGTGTATGATGCAAGATTCAAGCATTAGGCTCAGTCTTCAGTTCATTTAAGTTTTTACTGTAGTGTGTGCTGATTTCTGAATATTATCCAGGTGTCCTGATTTTACATCCTGGCTGTTTCTGTTCCTTTCAAATCATATTTTATTTTGTGCTGCCTTCTGATTACAAGGCAACTACATTTAGTATATGTGCTAAAACCTGGTGAGTTACTGCATTGTACGATAAGTACTTCAGTACTTTTCTTTCCATTTTACCTTACAACTTTATGCATCTCTGCCTTGTTCCACTGTTACTATGTATAAACAACTGAAATGATACAGTGTAGGCTTCAGTTTGCAAGGGCTGCTGAATGGCTGATTTCCTGTCTGACATCTGTTAGTCTCACATGGTGCCATTCAAACTAGGATCTTTTGCCTTGTCCACTGTGGCAAATCAACACAAGATAAATAAAGCATTTTCTTGTAGATGCACTGTTACCTGACTCCATATGCTGCTTTTACACAATTATCCAAACCTCCTAAAACCCGCCTGGCCCACTCCACAAAGGGGGAGCCACCATGGACCCTGGGAACAACCACCCCATTAGCCTAATGAGCCTGGTCTGCAAGGCCATGAAACGTATCATCATGGAATTTATAAACAAAGACACTGGTAGTCTCCAAACTCTGGACCTCACCCAGTTCGGGTTTGTAAAAGGCAAATCATGTCTCCTAAACCCGACAGACTTCTTTCAAGCAGTCACCAAAGCTGTAGACGAGGGTAAGGTGGTTCACACAGCCTATCTAGATCTAGCCAAGGCTTTTGACAACATCCCCCACTCTGGAATTACAGATAAACTCACTAAACCAGGTATGAATTCCTATGTCACAAGATGGGTTGCCAACTGGCTCACTGACAGAACCCACACTGTGAAAGTATCAGATTCCAGATCCGACTTCAGACCAGTGACAAGTGGAGTACCACAGAGTTCAGTCCTGGGTCCTCTCCTGTTTGGTATCTACTTTTCTGATGTACAGGTTAACACAGAAGGTCTTTGGCTAACAAAGATGACTGCAAACTAGGAACCATAATCGAAACTCCTAATGATGTGGACATCCTTCAAAAGGGCCTCACTGAGACAGATGCCTGGTGTCAAAGTCATGGCCTCAAGCTCAATGCCAAACAGTACATTGTCATCCCCTTTGGTAAAAACTCTGTACCCATGAGCTACCACATAGGTGGTAGTCTACTTAACACCGAAAGTGTGATAAGAGACCTTGGGACACAGGTGGACAGTAGTCTCTCCTTTGATAATCACATCACCACAGTAGTCAGGAAATCCTTCTACATGGCACACCTCATCACAAAAGGTTTATCATCCAGGAAAACAAGGTCATTGTTCCCCTCTACTCGTCACTCATTAGACCCATTATAGAATGCAACGCCCCTTTTGGTATGTACCTCACAAGACATCTACAACAACTGGAAAGGCCGCAGAAATAGCTCACAAAGATGATTACTGGACTCAAACAGATGCCCTACGCAGACCATCTCAAAAAACTCCAGCTTTAGTCTGTCACATATCGCCTACTCAGAGGCGATCTCTGCCTAACATACAAAGCTAATTCAAACCCAGAGCTCCACTTAAAGAAATCCCAATCCCTCCTAGCTACATGTTCTAGGGACCTAAACCTTGTCATCACAATAAACAGAACATGCTGTCCCAGAGACTTCACATACTCTGGAACAAACTACCTATCCATATCAAACAAAGTTCCTCATTAGCACTCTTCAAGAAAAATCTTGATGATTGGATGGGAAATAGGAAATTCACCCCGGGGATCACCTCTGGGGCTCTGCTCGACAGGGGAACAGGAAAATCATTTTCTTAGGTAGCAAAAGCCAGGGTATGTTTTTGGATAGGCTTATATAGGCTCTAGGGTCGATAGCCTAGTACCTACCTATGAACCTATGCTCTCCAGGTGCATCTACCATGTAAAGGCAATGGGTTCTATTCCCAAGGTACTTAGATTCATTTTTTTCATTATTATTACTGCAGTACAGCATAATGGTACATGTCTGAGTAGGTCATGCTTATAATGGGATGTTAAAGTGAGGTCTCATCTGCTGTCCAATATCAGCATTTTTACAGGTATAGTATTACTGTCATTAACTGTACAATGCCTGACCAATTTGGTAGGAAGACAGAATCCTGGCCCATTCCATCAGTGCCAGCTTTCTATACCCACAAACATTTCAAAATCAACTAGGTAACCTTCCACATCATGACCCAGTCTCAGCTTCTTCAAGGTTATACTGAAATTGAAATTCCAGGAAGGTGGACTGCTGGTTAAACTGGCAGGAAAATGGGGCTGCTCAAGACTGATTAGGCATTGGTCAATGACTGCACACCTCTGTTGAAATGTGAGTATGACTTGTTCAGCTTTATTCATTTATTTATTATTTACAGGGAATGTCCAGCTGGGCACAAGGTCCCTTTTCAGTGAAGGCCAGGGGAGAAAAGCTCCAGATGCATAAAGTTTAAGAACAATGCATTGAAATCACAGTTTTCGCATTCTATGCAAATACTTAGACATTATATGTACATAATAGTAACACATAAGACATTGTACATCTGTACATAATAGTAAGACATGGTAATACGAAAGGCTCTTGAATGCACTTAATACATATTAGCAATAGTACAATGCAGGAGTGTTTAAATAATGCTACAGTTTCACTACTTAGGTGGTTAAACAGAATTTTAAGTACAGCACTTGTTATGGCAGTAGTCTTAGTTGGTAATCTTATTCCTGGGAACAACAGTGGCATAGTCAAGAGGTAAGCAAGAGGTGTTTTAGTTTAGTTTTGAAGACGAGTGGGTTTTCAGTGAGTCTAATAGGGAGTGGGATTGAGTTCCAGGCCTTAGAGCCATGGTTGGAATACAGACAATCTTCGTCTATGTTGGTGGACTTTTGAATAAAAGCATAACACCTAAGGTGTTTACCTCATAGACACAAAGGACAAGGTTTAATTCTCACCTTTGAGAAGGAATTTGGCTAGGCTTAAAATGTCTCACAAGGGCAACTAACCTAGTATTTGCCTATGAACCTCTGAACCATGAGGAGATGCTTATGACTAGAGTAGAGTTGTTGATTTGGGGAGTACTTTGTAGCAGGGAGCTCAGTACAGGGCACCTCTCAGGATGGTTCACTACACTGTGTGCTGCTTGTAGCTGAGATACCAAGGTAGTGGGGTAGCTGTAGCCATTGAAGGTGCCTAAGGACAATGTCCCAAGGTCTCTTATTGCACTTTTGGTGTTAAATAGACTACTGCCTATGTGGTAGCTCATGGGTACAGAGTTTTTACCAAAAGGGATGACAATGTACTTTTTGGCATTGAGTTTGAGGCCATGGCTTTGACACCAGGCATCTGTCTCAGTGAGGCCCTTTTGTAGGATGTCCATATTGTTAGAAGTTTTGATTATGGCTTCTAGTTTGCAGTCATCTGTGAACTTTGTTAGCCAAAGATCTTTTGTGTTAGCCTGGACTTCAGAGAAGTAGACACCAAACAGGAGGGGACCTAGGACTGAACCCTGTGGTACTGAACTTGTCACTGGTCTGAAGTTGGATTTAGAGTCTGCTACTTTCACAGTGTGGGCTCTGTCAGTGAGCCAGTTGGCAACCCATCTTGTGACATAGGGATTTATACCTAGTTTAGTGAGTTTATCTATAATTCCAGAGTGCGGGATGGTGTTGAAAGCCTTGGCAAGATCTAGATAGGCTGTGTGAACCACCTTACCCTCATTTACGGCTTTGGTGACTGCTTCAAAGAAGTCTATCAGGTTTAGGATACATGATCTGCCTTTTACAAACCTGAACTGGGTAGGGTCCAGAGTTTAGAGATTACCAATGTCATTGTTTATAAGTTCCATAATGATACATTCCATAGCCTCGCAGACCAGGCTCGTCAGGCTAATGGGCTGATAGTTTCTGGGGTCCGTGGTTGTTCCCCCTTTGTGGAGTGGGATAACTGTTGATGTGCGCCATTCAGTGGGCACAAAGCCAGAGGTGAGGCTATGATTGAACATGGTACTTAGGTGGGGTGTCAGTTCGTTCTGTAGTTCATGTAGAACACAGCCTGAGATATCAGGTCCCATGGATGCTGTGTTCTTGGCTTTGGAGAGTGTGTTTTTTACCTGTGCAGCCGTGATTACAGGAACTTTGCATTCTTCTGGTATAGAGATGGGCCCTTTAGGGTTTGAGAGAGAGGTAAAGTTAGCACTGAACCTATCTGCCAGGATGTTGGCAATATCAGTTGGTTCTGTATATTTAGTGCCATTGTGCTTGTAACTCAGAGCAGATATGAGTGTTGCCATTGAGATTCTTGACATAGCTATAGAATGCTTTGTGGTTGTCTTTATAATCAGTAGCAATTTTGTTTTTGTAACTAGCTTTGGAGGATTTTATGAGGGATCTCAGCTTCTTACTTATTCTTGCTGGGAATATGAGTTGTGCTTTGATTCCTTCCTTTTTTAATGATTTTATTTCAGGGACACATGCTCTTCTTTTGGACCTTACAAGAGGTGAAAAGCCATTGTCAAACCTGATAGGTTGGTCACCAATTTTTAATGGAGCAGGGGACTGGGCAGTTCTTAAAACAAGGTCTTTGTCTTGAGTGGAGATACATTTTACAATAATAGATCTTGGATGGCTGTTTTTACTGAATACAGAAGTTGTAGTTAAAGACCTGTGTGCCCTTTCTATCCCAAAGGATAGTGCTTCAGGTAGGTTTAGGATTTTAGGAATCCAGGAAGTCAGGAAATTAATCATAGTGTCCCCTTTCATCTGCTCCGGGATGCCATAGCTTCTTATATTGTTTCTCCTGGTTCTATTCTCAATGTTGTCTATCTTTTCAATGAGTCTGGTGTTTTCTTGAAGAAGAAAGTCTATGGGCAGGATTCACGAAGCCTCCGTGTAAGAGTTATAACTCATACACGGAGGCTGCAGTTAAACGGAGTGATGTCAGCATGCTTTGCATATTCATGAGAGCATGCTGAATCACACCTAAGGCTAACACGGTCCATGTAAGACAGTAGGGGGCGTGTCCGTAGGCCGAGCCCTGTAAGCGGACACGTCCCCAGAAGAGGAAAAGTGCCCAAAGTAAACACCCACGACAGAGTCCACGGAAATGTGAATAAACACAACACATGCCCCCACAGACTATAAACAGAAAACATATAAATAAACATGTTATATATTTTTTAAATTGTAAAAATGTTTAACCGTGAGTGCGCTCGTTTGCACGGGCGTGCCCGTAGTGCAGCCACAGTTAGCAGTCAGTGGGAAAGCATATAAGAACTAAATATGCAAAGTAAGCCAAGAAGCAATAGCGTAGCGGTAGAGATGTTGGCTAAAGAGCAGGCATTCATGGCTCGAGCCCCCACAACACCAATTTTTATTTTTAGCAAAATAGGCATGAAACAAGTCCCTGACAAATATGTACAAATAAAATCACATTTTATGTAAAATGTAATGAAATAGCCTATTTATATTGAAGAAATGTGAGGTAACAAAAGAATAAAAAATGCCAGATATGCCCATAGCTGAGCTACAGTTTAACAGGGTGAGTGCATCTGCCCGTAGGTGAGCAGTGGTTTAAGTGGTGCAAAATGAGTGCCCGTAGCTGAGCAGTGGTTTAACACGCTAAATCTATGTGCCCCTAACTGAGCTGAGCGTAATATGCATGCTGATAGCCAAATGAGGCTTAAACCAGCGTACCCCGTTTGCGCGGAGCTGCCCACCGCGCAAACAAGCTAACCGACGGGCACCGTTGAGCAAGCCATATCAAAACTGCCTTTACACAGACACACCCCTCAGCATGTCTAGACAGTCATGAAAAATAAAAAGCAGTGGCCAGGTTCGAACGCAGGATACTATACACCATAGTCAAGGTACCAAACCACTAAGCCATGACAGCAGCACCTAGATATGCAATAATAGCTAATATATAGGAATGAATACAAACTGGAGCATGACAATGCAGGTTTACTGAAGTTGATACAATTCCAAAATGGTCAATCACAGATATGTGTGGGAAAAACAGACTATATAAGCCCCATAGGCAGGAATACACAGCATAAACTATTGTAGAACTGAACTGCAGGCAGAATGACAGGAGTAGGAGAGGGTAGTTGCTTTCGAGCACAGAGGTTGGGCATTGAGGAGTCCAGGTACATGGTCTGGCTCCTAGTCCACAATCATGAGGCCCAACTCATGCAGGGCCAGGTCCTCTGGGGAGCATACAGGGCTGAGGCGTGGGACCGGTTGGCTCATGATCTCACCAGTGCCACAGGGATTCCAAGGACTGGTGAGCAGGTCCGTCACCACCATGCGGACCTGAAGAGATGCAAGCAGGACCAACTGAACCTTTGGATCCAGGAGGCCCGACAAAAGCCCAACGCCCCACTACTGAGTAAGTTACATTTAATTATGTATGTAAGAAATTAAACTAGCTGATATTATGGAGATGTGTATTCCAATATTACTTCATTTATATTACAGCTGCAGGTGTCCGTTCTGTGAACCGCAGAGCCTATGGCGATAGGCTGGTGCGGTTGCGCCACCAGGCAGGTCAGTAATCCACTACCAGTAACTGTAAAGAAATATAAAAGTATGACAGTCAGCAAAAGAGTGCAGTGTAGTCACTAAGGAATAAAATGTGCAAGTAACAGTGTGAAAGTGTCTGCAAGTATTGCTTGATTACAAAAGTGTGTTTCAGCCTGTAAGTTAAACCGAAAAATGAAAATGTCTGACATAAATTCTGAAATAAAAATGCCCCACCTGTAAGAAAATAGTACACAACCTGCAGCAGGCTGAAAAGTATAGCTGCAGAAGATGATGAAATCACATGTGTGAAATATATCCCTGTTAAAATACTGAAACATGACAGAAGTGAGACTGCTGGAAAGGATTATAATAACTACAGGTAAAACATGTCAATAAAGCCTAGAAGTAAGTACCATCCTGAATATTAAAATGAAAGCAAGTGAGAGAGTGTGAGAAAGTGTCATGAATCCAGCAATACAGTAGTAATAACCCCTGAATAAAGTATACTGCAGTCAAGACAGAATGAAATGCATGTGAGAATCAAAACCAAACAGCAAAATCTGTTCAAAGTGTTGCTGCATCTGGAATGTGTATCCCAAAATCTGGATATGTTGCTCTCAGTCTGCAATATGCAGATAGGATGATTGTCTGATATACCAAACATCCACACTTGTCTACAGCTATATAAAGCAAATGTAGCAGGATAATGTAGCTGAACAAAGCTAGATATGAATGTGTATGAAGAACAATACAATGTATATTGATGCTGCAGTAACAGTCCTATCACCAAGTTGAAATAGTTATCATATAGGAAACTGTAGTTAGAACAGTAGTGTGTCTATATCTGTAGCTATTAGAAATGTACAGCATATGTATTGGTATTTGAAGGTGTTAATATTATTTTCTTCACCCCACCCTATAACCACATATAACCCATTCCACGTGAAAACGGTATGTGCAATCACAATTAATACCCCTGGACGTTTGTCCTGTTGGGTCATATATATTTGCATGTCCGTTGATGCATCTGCCCTGTTCATACATCCAAACCTGATGGCCTGTTGCCATCAATTAACCCTGCATGTTGTTGGACTGTGTATTGCTGTTCAAATTATGCATGTGTTATGCACGCTGTTCAATGGTGTGAATATCTGGGTGTTTGGTTAATGGGAATACTAATGCATGCTGTTACAACTAATTGTGAATGGTATTATATGTCACTAACCCAAACTGTCATGACATAATGCAAAACATAGGACGACAGGGAAGGCGGGTTCCAGCGGACCCACCTCTCCCACCTCAGCTGGCGAGTGCACCTAGCACTAGTGCCGAGTCCGGACCCTCCTCCAGTGGCCCTGTGCCACCTGCGGGTGGAAGCACTGCAGGGGATGGGGCTCACCCCCCCCTCTGCAAGTGTGGCTGCAGGAGAACCACCACTCACCCTCCGTAGCATCCAGACTGTGGTGCGTAGGGAGATTCGGGACTCTGTTCTTGAGCCCCTACACCAGCTTGAGGCATGGGTGGCACAACTAACGGACATGCCTGTTGCCCAGCCTACACAGCCCCCAGCACAGCCCCATCCTGGGCAGTGAAGGAACAATGGCAACTGCCCATGGGTGGGGATATCAGTTCCACTGTTGCCATCTGTGGGCTCATGGGCTCTGGATATCCAAACCTCTGTCCCCGTCAATTGTGTAACCCCCCCACACATGTCATACACCGCCCCTGTATGCGTCTTGTTTGTCTTGTCTGTTTACCTACCCAACCTACCTCCCCAGCTGTACCGACTTCCTTCACCTGACATACCACTCTCACCTGAAAAAAAAAAAAGGGCACTCTGTACCCACAAAAAATTATGCCCCATACATAGCTGCCCATTCCGCACACATGTCTGCTGGACATGGAATCTATCAATTACAATTGGCTGTACAACAAGTATTATTGTTGTCTTGACACCTCTCTCAGGGGTGGAAGGTTTCAAATGTCACACCAAATTACATACATATGCACAGCTGTTGCTGATGAAGAAATGGGCAGCTATGGGCCTTACCTACATCCCTCCTGCAAATCCCAAGCTTATTTCCCTACTGTCTTACCCTCTTTGTGACCCCTTTTTCACCACTTTCCTGTCTCCCCATTTTCATTTCTTTCAAAGAAAATAGCGCGGGTGTGCGCCAGAGTAAGCACTGTTAAGTGGTTGTAAGTGGGTGTGCTCGTATGTGCACAGAGCTAAATGCCAGTGCGCATGCGTGAGCTCCACGCAAACCAGCGCTAACCTGGTTACAACTGCTTAAAAGTGCCTTAGTCACTTTGATTGACAGGTCCTGTACTCAGTTCAAAAGCGAAATAAAATCCCACTGTCAGTCCTGAACCCAAGACCTTGGAAACACTAGTCTGTATGATCTACCACTAAGCCATGACTCTTATACAAGAGCATTGTGCTAAAATAAATATAACATGTAATAGTAGGGATGAATGTAAAGGGAATATAGGATGTGTAGTACCCAAAGCATGTCATGTAGAATTACTGTCAAAACTACTGGATTCCCACAATAGTACTGTGTGAACACAAACAGCCATGCTAGTTGGTAGCTTGTAGGTAATAATGTCAGTTAAAGTACATATATAAATGTATGTATATGTACATATATATATATATATATATATATATATATATATATATATATATATATATATAGTTGTAGGAGTCATTGTGCATACACACTTACTACAGGGAACATGAGAGAGGAATGGAGAAATGTGAATCTACAACACAGCCTGAATCATGAGAGAGATACTAACCTTTACACTCACAGAACACTGTCCAAAGCATACCAGCATGGTCCCCGCCCTTACAATCTGAAAGGGCAACGCCTATCCCACATACCCTTTTATAGCACTGACCTGAAATCACAGTGAGAACTGCAATCGGTACACAACTGGCTGTATGCAATTAGCAAATGCTGGCTTACAATTGGTGCAGAGGCCATCACATGGACCTATGCAGATACCTACAAAAGCATCCAGTACTAACACTCCACACATTCAATACATTCATTGCACTGTCTGGAAGCAGACAGAGGGAGAGAGAAAAGTGAGAGAGAGAGAGAGAGAGAAAACAAAAAAAAAAAAAAAATTATACATTGTGACTTCGTCACCCTAAGCTGTCAGTAGTGACAGTAGCAGCAGCAAGCAGAAGCAGAGGTAACGCAACCAGCTGCGACAAACACAGGTAATGCGAAGTAGCAGGTTAATAGTGTGCATACTGTGAACCCTCCAAATGTGTCATAGGTCTGTATCTATAGGTATGTCCATGTGATATGTTGTGTGTACGTAGTTCCACCAAAAGGGGATGACCATACATTACATGTCAATCAGTCTTAGGCCATGATCCTGGCAGCAGTTGTCTGTGCGTTGCCCCCAGCAATGGCTGTAGTGACTGCTTTGAAAGGTCAGCCAAGTTCAAAAGGCAGGATCAGCCCATCACAAAAGCACACTGGCTGGGAACAAGTGTCTGCAGGTACCCGATGTCACTGCATATTCATCCCATACTGCATAATTCTATAGCTTAGCAGACCAGGCCGGTTATGCATATGATGTGGTAGTTCCCAGGGTCAGTCGAGGTGCCTCCTTAGTGGTGTGGGACCACTGTCGCTGTATGCCACTGTCCAGGTACATATCCTGTAGTACGGCCAAGATAAATTATCAGTGTTATATGCGGTTGTATGTCCTCTCGGAGTGCAGGTAGCACACATCCAGAGATACCATGAGGTCACAGTGATGCTGTGTGTTCTGCTCTGCTGAGTGCGGCCCTCACCTGGACATGTGAGATGATAGGGAGGTTACATACAGCTGTGATAAATATTTCAACTGGTGGGGGAGAAGGAGGGGGGATACGTGCACCAAACCTGTCTGCAAGACTGTTGCCAATATCCGTGTGTTTGCTGAATGTTAAGTAGGTGTTTATTAACACAGAGCATATCTGAGGCATGTGGTCCATATGTGTAACATAACTGAAGAAGGCCTTGTGGTCATCCATAGTGTTTGTGGCCATTTCCCTCCCAGAGTAGGCTGTGGTCATTGTTATGACGGACTGTAGCATAGTATCAGTGCTGACCACAGATGCCTTCCCTTAATGAGAATGTGCTCTGTCCTGCAGTAGCCTCCTGCTATTGTTATACAATCTGCCTCTGTCTGGGGTCCACCGGACAGGATGCCTAACCTTTGTGCATAGGGTCTGGGTTAGAAATGTGTGTGCAAGTTCCATGCAATCTGTGGCATGTCCATGGTAAGCATTTGCAAAGGGGTCAGCAGTGTGGGTTGTGGCTTCCATTGGCCCAGTGTGCTGCATGGATACCATCTCAGTCCCAGCAAGTGAATAACTGTCTAATCACATACATATCAAAGTAGTCTACTGTGCTGGTGGTGGTGGGATATGTATATCCAGGCCGAGTAACTTCTGTCCACATCACAGTAGTGGATGGCGTCCCACATACTGTACCTTGGGATGAACCCCCAGAGTGAGGTTGTGCATTGGACCTGTCAGTGTGTGCTGACCGATGGGTCATGCTACTATGTTGTGTGGAATGTGGCAGGTATTGTTGCACAGCTGTTGGCTGAGCGCTGATATCTGGCCATGTACCTGTGTATCCACCACGACACACACACATGCAACATATGGGAGTAGTAGTATATCACTACACATGAGTATCATATATAGTATGTGTGCCATATATTGCTGACATAGTCTGCTGATATCCTGTTTGTGTTCTCTTCCAGGGAGATGGCGCGTCAGCATAATCTCGCCTACTCTGTAGCGGAAGATGAGGAGATCCACCAGAGCCAGGTGCGGGAGTATGACATCCTGTTTTCTCGCACCAGTCAGAATCAGCAGGAGAGGGCTGCACTGTGGCAAGACCTTGTCCGTAGGGTAAATGATATTGGCACGCATAACAGGACATATGAGCAGGTACGACATCACTGCAGTGATTTAATCCGAAGTGTCCGTCAGCATGCATCAGATATCCACAGGCAACAGGTTGCCACAGGAGGTGGGGTGGCCACACATCCCCCCCTCACCAGACTGGAGGGGCTACTCCTAAGTGTTGTGGCTCCAGCCCTGGAACAGCAACAGCAGTACACCTGCATTATGATGGAGGCTGGTTCCACACAGCAGCACGACATGGAGCATGCAGGTAATATGCCATATGTACACTTGACTGTTCTGTACACTGTATCATATGCAATATCAATGGCACAGTTGTGCCCACTGACATTAATCTCATCATTTCTGCAGGTCACTCCGGGGTTACAGCAAGGCAGGCCATCCATGCTGGTGAGTGTGTTTAACATAACCTATAATAGTCCTGATAATGCTAGTAACAGTAATGTAACTCAGTAGTGCTCTGTGTGTATACTGCGAGGTGTGCATGTGTGCATGTGTGCAGGTGTGCCTGTGCCCATGTGTGCATGTGTGCATGTGTGCCTGTGTCCACGTGTGCATGTGTGCATGTGTGCATGTGTGCATGTGTACACGTGACCACGTGTGCATGTGTGCATGTGTCCATGTGTGCATGTGACCACGTGTGCATGTGTGCATGTGTCCATGTGTGCATGTGACCATGTGTGCATGTGTGCATGTGTGCATGTGTCCATGTGTGCATGTATCCACGTGTGCATGTGTGCATGTGTGCATGTGTCCATGTGTGCATGTGTGCATTGTGTAGAAGTGCATCACTGGTAACAATGTCTGGAGACTGTAAACTGTGTTTCCTGTCTTCCTCCCACAGGTTCTGGTGCTGCTCTTGTGACCTGCAGCAGGGAACCTGAATCTTGTGCCACGGGTACTGGTAATGATGATATTTGTGTAATGGTACAGGAAGGTGTGTCAGGGTCCGCCATTGGTCAGCCAGTTGACAGTACACAGCTGTCAACCCCATCATTGCGCACAGTCATCCTGCCAGTACATCCTTTGTCACCATTGTCCCTAGGTGATGGACAGGATACAGTGGGCATAGACCAGGGTAATGTGGTACCTGTGGCACATGCGTCCCCACACAGCAGCCATGGGCAGGGTCCTCCGATGGTACTACACAGACAGTTGCCCATGGGTTCTCGTGGGAGCATCCGTGGGCGTACTGCCTCTGGCCGACGTGCCCAAAGAGGTCTGTCAACCTCAGCTATGTTTCGGACTGTCATGCAGGCACAGTATCGTATGGAAAGGTACACCAGACAGGGTCTGAGGGAGCTGAGAGCTATCCGTAATTTCACCAATGTCATAGACAGACGTTGTGGGGACATATTACAGCAGTACCACAACCAGATGTCCATGAGCCAGGGCAATGGTGGGCATTTGCGGTGTCGACGTGGCTGTATGCCGGCAAAAGCAGCAGCTGGCAGTCAGCGCGGATGACAACAGGCTCGCGCACGCCCCCATAGTGCCAGCAGCAGCCCCAGTAATGCTGGGTCTGTGCTGTCATCGAAACGCCCCAGGAGACCACGTGCACATGGCTCTGGACTGTCCCAACAGGGACCTGTGTCCAGTCAACACACTCCCGCTTCTGATGACAGTATCCAGTCTGGCTTAGTACTGGATACAGTCCATAGCATCCCTGCCAGGCACAGATACCGTGTCCGTGCCCACAGACACTGATCTGTATGACCTGCCAGGTGCAGTCTGTGGCTGTCCACAAACCCCTGTATATGGCAGCCATGAGGTGGAACTGTGTGCGTGCATACACACATGCGAAATGTTAACACCTAGGGCGACCACATACATGCACACACTGCACCAACACTGCCCCACCTTGTACTGCTGCCCCTCACCAACACACATACACACACATGTCAATTGATGGTATCAGTGGCTGACTCAGGCATACCTAATCCACACCCTGTGCATATGATGACACTGTGTCACCTCCTGCAATCTCCAACATCATTGCAGGAACAGGTAAACACGTTGCTGATGCACAGGGTGACTAAATAGAAGTGTATTAGTAGTATCATGTTGATAACAGTACAGTGTGCTGCTATGACTGTGTGTATATCCCAGCATGCCTGCTGCAGTAACTGTATGAATGTCCTGAATTGTTATCTGCACCCATAGTACATACCAGAGTGTAACAGCTGCACATAATTGCATGCCGGTGGTAAGGTTGTCAACAGATAGCTGCATACATGGGTAGCACAGGGGGAAAGCTAACGCAAGTAGTGATATGCAATGGTGAACATGTACAGTAATGGTGTCAAGTTGCCCACAACGACTATGCAATGTGGATGTTCGCGCATGTAGATATGTGTGCAGTACCAATGTAATCCAAATCACAAATAACTATGACATAATTTCAGTTCTACCATGGGCATCTGCGCTGTGTATTCCTGGGTACATGTTGATAGTGCCTACATATTTGCATTGTTACTTACTGTTATTGTTACCCCTTCTTTGTTGTACAATGCACTACTTCCAGCCCTGTTTACTGTAGCTTTGTTTGCATGCATGTTCGCTTGGGGTTCCCTGGAACACTGCTTACACCTGCAATGCAGAGTTACAGTGCTTCTGTACACTCCTAGTGACATCTGCATAGCGTACGATACGTATGTCAACTTTACACATGACAGAACGTCACTGTCTGTCCTGTACGCATGTACGTTGCCTGTGACACATTGCACATGTCTTACCTGGCATTTACCCACATGTGCAGTCATATATGCCAGTGCTTTGAAACAGTAGTGGTACACCCACACATACACACCTTCAGTATGTTGTTCCCCATTGGCCCTATGTGTTGGTACTCACCATGACAATCACACTACTAGGGTAGCATGTGCAAAGGTAACCTGTGATTCACCTCTATGGTCCAGTTCTGGTTTATGTGAGTCATCTGGCAATGTCACAGCTGCCACATGTATGCAGTCAGCCATCACCCTTGGCCAGGAACGTACAACACATGCGTGGGATGCCACCACACAGCCAATCTGGGGACTGGGCTCACCTAACCCAGTAATGCCATACCCTGTCAGGTGGCATGTCATATATACTACATCCTAGACAAACTTCAACCCCAATCCCTGCTGCTACTGTTGATAAAACCCCTGAAGATGTTTCTGATAGTTTTGACCAATTCTTTACTGAGACATTTCAAGCCCTAGCTAGCCATCTACCTCCTAGCTCCCCTGGTCCTGAAAGTAGCACCCCTAGAAACCTACTTGCGTTCAGCTGCCAACCAGTCACCACTTCACTTCTCCGTACCTTGATTGAAACAGTGAAACCTACTACACTTTCTGCTGATCAACTCCCTGCCGAGTACCTATCAAAATCAGATGATGCTATTGCTTACCCCGTCTCAAAAGTAATCAAACGAACCATGGTAGAATCTAAATTTCCCACCATCTGGAAAATATCCTATGTAATCCCACTTCACAAAGGAGGCAGCTCTACTGAATTCTCCAATTATAGGCCAATAGCTATACTCTCTCCACTTGTAAAGATTATGGAAACTTTATTCATAGACAATTCATGCACCACCTAATCCAAAATCACCTTATGGCAGACACTCAGCATGGCTTCCGTCCTCATCACAGCACTACTTCAGGCCTCCTAGCCTTTACTAACACCATAAACCATACTTGCAACACTAATTATATATCCTCAGCCCTCTTTTTGGATCTTTCCAAGGCATACGATATGGTTGATCACCAACTTGTAATCCACACCCTGCAAACATTCTGTCTAGATACTGGAGCCTTCCAATGGTTTCAATCCTACCTGCATGGTCAACAGCAGGCTGGCCTCTGGCAGAACAAACTCTCTAACCTTCTACCTAACACCCTCAGAGTACCACAAGGCTCTGTACTAGGGCCCTTGCTGTTCTCCATCTTCATTAACGACCTTTATACTGTCATCCCAAAAGTCAACTGTATCCAATATGCTGAAGACTCTACTCTGATCTGCTCAGCCACATCTCCAGTAGAGTTATGGTCAGCTACCCAGACCACCTTTAATACAATAGAAAACTGGCTTTCTGAACATCGTCTGATCCTAAATCCCAAATAAACTAAACTGCTGTTATTTCACCAACACGTAGGTCTACCTCTTTCACCTTTACCATAACATCAATTGATGGCACAATAATCTCCCCTGACCCATCTACTAAACTATTAGGTGTCATCATAGACAATAATCTCAAATGTGACCTACATGTTAACCACATTATCAAAGCCATCAATAAAAAACTAGGGTCACTTTACAGAATAAAAGCCTTCCTAGCCCCTCCAGCTAAAGGTGCCATAGCTCGCTCACACCTTCTTTCAACCCTTCTGTATGCATCCCCTCTACTCTCGAATATGAACAAGACTGTCCTTAACAAACACTCAATTTGCTACAACCACATTGCCAGGTTTGCCACTGGGCTGCCTTTTAGGACACATCATTGCATCAATTTAAATCAGCTTGGTTGGCTTGCAATACAGCCTAATACAGTATAACCAACTGATTATGGCCTATAAAATCCTCTATAATCCGGACAATACTCCTGCACTTCAAATATTATCACCCCCTATAACAATCCTAGACTGCTTCGATCCTCTGACAAACTACTAATTCAGACTAGCAAATTTAATAACACAGTCAGTGATTCTCTCTTTGCAAACTCTGTAAGTAGATCCTGGAACTCACTTCCAGCTGATATTACTTTACTTTCCACCTTAGGTCAATTTAACACTAGACTCAAACAACATCTGTCACTTAACTGGCTATGTCAATGTATCAAGCCTGGCTAACTCGAATGTGTAAAATCTGTTAACCAGTTTACTGTGTAATTTAATTTAATCCTGACTTGTGCTCAGGACTAACATTAACCTGTGGAACATGTTTAACTTGCTTACTTATGTAATCTCTGTAAATAATCTGTTTGTAATATGTAATGCTGGTATTATGTAATGCTGTATCTGCTTACCCTTGTAGCTTTTCTCCCCGGGCCTCCCCTGGAAATGGACATGCATCCAGTCGGACTATCCCGGTCAACAAATGTAGGATAAATAAATAAATAAATAAAATATATTACAGTGACTACAAGTCAGACATTGACACGCACTGACAGTATGCTGAACACACTGGGGCATATGTGGGGACTCAGAATAGCATCCTGCCTGAGCATCACACACCTCCGCAGCTGTCACACAGGCATATGTTCCGTCGGAACAGAGCACATGCCACACATGGCACACACATCCCCTGTGCCACACGCTCACAGCCTATAGGGCTACACAACACACCTGCTACAGATGTGTCAGGTACCTGTCTTGGGTGCTGCACTGGGGTCCCGCTCAACAGGCTGTATCTGGTGAAGGTCACAGTGATATGCCTCAGGGGCACTATGGTCCACCACAGAACACATGCATACACGTCAGTCAGAGGCATGGACACATATGACTCACTCATTGACCATGCCAGTATGGCTGACCTGAGACATACCTCCCTGGACTACATGATAGGGAACATAGAATGGATCTCTCAGCATGTGGCACAGGCCAGTATGAGCCTGATCTTGGTTGTCAACATATCCTCACCAGGTATGCTACCACTATATGTGGGAAGGGTGTTGTATGTCTACATTATGCTCAGTCTCCACTGTCATTCATAGGGTATCTGCTGGCTGTCAATGTGTGCTTACATGCTAGGGAAGCCACAATGATGTGCAAGGGTCATCTTGCACGTGACACCCATGGCCCAATGTATAATGGCAAAGCTCCTTGGTACACACATACTGCCTTATGCTGCAGGACATGGTTTACATAGCCACCTCCGTGGGTATCACACAGGTTAGGACACTAACAGTGCTGCTACACAACAACAGCAGTGTACACCAGAAGATGCATGCACCAGACACTGTCCTCAGCACGGTGAACTGCAATGTCTGTGCAGTACCAGATTCCTGATTCATGGCTCACAGGTGTTACCCATCACTGACAGGTTATGCCCCATACCATGCCTGTCGTCCCCTACACATGTAACACACATGGACAGGTGGGTGGTATCCCAAGGTACCACAGATACACACCTCCAGGTTGTTGGCACAGCACAAAGCATCAGGGCTTAATCATGTGCAGCTAACAGTGTGTTGGACTGCCATCTGGTTCATAGCCTGGCACACACAACCCTCCCATACACAGGAAGACCACCTATCCTCCATAACAACACTGGCAATATGACAGTCTCAAGAACTGTGTTTATATGGCTGGACTGCATCCAGCCAAACATTGTGTGTGAGCATTACTGTAGCTACAACACACTAGTTGAAGGGTTCACAGCATGTGGTCACTGAATTGCAGTGGAATGACATGTTACCACTACCACAACAGGTGGGAACATGCAGCACCTGTACATTGACTACATGTACACTATATGGCCCAGACCAGATGTTTATCCCCTGCTGTAGGTATTTTACCATATACACCCACACTGTATAGAGACATACCATGTGTGGACCCTGCACAGTAAGACACAGTCATATTGGTATTCATTGCAAATACCATTTATCCACTCGAGGCATGTGTCAGACATGGTAACTACTGCAGGTCACAGGTATTTATGTGTATGTGTCACACACATACATCATGTGTGCAATGCCATTGCTGGTTTAGGCAATGGCATGCATTGTTATGTACAAAGACCCACACAAGGTCATACTGTGTGACACAACCACACGTGGCAGTTGTGGGTTACCAAAACATACCTATCTGTACTCTGACAATGGTAATAGACACAGTAGCAGAGCGCACTATTGGCATTACTAGCCAACAAGCCCTGTTTGGCTGTGCTGATAGTGTGGTGACATCCCCTGTGTTTACTGGGGGAATATGCAGCATCTGGTGTATTGTAGTATTTGCCAAAAGGATCTGTTTTCTCACACTTGCATTTACACACACCCTACTACCCCCACACACACTTGCCATTTGCAGGATTCATTCCTCTATCTAACTAAGTCACAACACATGAGAAGGACGCATTAACGAAGCATACAATTTGGATTACTAGATAGTTCTTCTTCTCTGGCTGTACTTATAGGGTGCTGATAACATCAGTATTTTGAAAGGGTAATGTGCATCACGTAGGGTGATCTCCTGATTGCCAAAACTAACATGTTTTTCATATGGAAATGCACACACACAAACTCCCCACATGCAAACACACACACATGCCATTTACAGGTTTCAAACTCCTACCTAACTAACTACATTACAACACTCAGGAGAGACGCATTAGCAGAGTGCGCTATTTGCATTACTGGAAGGCTTTTCTTCTCCTGCTGTACTTATAGGGTGCTGACATCATCTGTGTTTAGAAAGGGGAATGTGCATCCTATAGTGTGTTCTCCCAGTTGCCAAAAGGGACATTTCCCTCACACAAAATTGCACACACACTAACCCCCCTCATTCAAACACACACACTTGCCATTTGCAGGATTCAAACCACTACCTAACTATGTTATGACACTCGAGAGGGATGCATTAGCAGAGCGCGCTATTCGCATTATTGGGGGTTTTCCTTCTCCTGCTGTACTTATAGGGTGCTGACATCATCTGTGTTTAGAAAGGGGAATGTGCATCCTGTAGTGTGTTCTCCCAGTTGCCAAAAGGCAAATTTCCCTCACACAAAATTGCGCACACACTAACTCCCCTCATCCAACCACACACACTTACCATTTGGAGAATTCAAACCACTACCTAACTATGTTATGACACTCGAGACAGACGCATTAGCGGAGCATGCTATTCGCATTACTAGAAGGCTTCCCTTCTCCTGCTGTACTTATAGGGTGCTGACATCATCTGTGTTTAGAAAGGGGAATGTGCATCCTGTAGTATGTTCTCCCAGTTGCCAAAAGGGACATTTCCCTCACACAAAATTGCACACACACTAACCCCCCTCATCCAAACACACACACTTGCCGGATTCAAACCACTACCTAACTACATTATGACACTCAAAATGGACGCATTAGCGGAGCGCGCTATTCGCATTATTAGGAGGCTTCCCTTCTCCTGCTGTACTTATAGGGTGCTGACATCATCTGTGTTTAGAAAGGGGAATGTGGATCCTGTAGTGTGTTCTCCCAGTTGCCAAAAGGGACATTTCCCTCACACAAAATTGCACACACACTAACCCCCCTCATCCAAACACACACACTTGCAGGATTCAAACCACTACTTAATTATGTTATGATATTTGAGACGGACGCATTAGCAGAGCACGTTATTCGCATTACTGGGAGTTTTCCCTTCTCCTGTTCTACTTATAGGGTGCTGGCATCATCAGTGTTTAGAAAGGAGAATGTGCATCCTGTAGTGTGTTCTCCCAGTTGCCAAAAGGGATACTTCTTTCAAACAGTCTTGAACACACATTATCCCCCTCCACACACACTGAGCATGTACAGGATTCAAACCCCTACCTAACTATGTTATGACACACAAAATGGATGCATTAGTGGTGTGCGCTATTCGCATTACTGGGAGGCTTCCCTTCTCCTGCTGTACTTATAGGTTGCTGACATCATCAGTGTTTAGAAAGGGGAATGTGCATCCTGTAGTGTATTCTCCTAGTTGGCAAAAGGGAAACTTCTTTCAAACAGTCTTGAATACACACTAAACCCCTCAACAAACACTGAGCATATACAGGATTCAAACCCCTATCTAACTATGTTAGGACACTCGAAATGGATGCATTCGCGGAGCGCGCTATTTGCATTAGTGGGAGGTTTCTTTTCTCCTGCTGTACTTATAGGGTGCTGACATCATCAGTGTTTAGAAAGGGGAATGTACATCCTGTAGTGTATTCTCCTAGTTGGCAAAAGGGATACTTCTTTCAAACAGTCTTGAACACACACTAACCCCCTCCACACACACTGAGTATATACAAGATTCAAACCCCTACATATCTATGTTATGACACTCGAAACGGACGCATTAGCGGAGCACGCTATTCGCATTAATGGGAGGGTTCCCTTCTCCTGCTGTACTTATAGGGTGCTGACATCATCAGTATTTAGAAAGGGGAATGTGCATCCTGTAGTGTGTTTTCCCAGTTGCCAAAAGGGACATTTCCTTCTCACAGCCTTTCACACACACAAACCCCACTCACCCACCCACACACACACACACACACACACACACTGAGCATTTGCAGGATTTGAATCCCTACCTAACTATATTATGACACTTAAGGGAGACGCATTAGCAGAGCGCACTATCCAAATTACTGGGCATCTGTTCTGCACCTGTAGTATTTATAGGGTGCTGGCATCTTTATTTCTACAGAGGTATGTACATGTAGTACTACCTGTCAGGTGGGGGATAGCATATATATGCATTTGCAGCCACCTACGTCAGGGTCAGATATGCACTTCGCACTGGCAGGTTATGTTCTATACCATGCTTTGGGACCACAGGACCTGTAACACACAACACAACCAGTCCAGAACACCACACCCACATCCAGGACACACACTTAGCTTCCCTGGGAACAGTGCCAGGATATGCAGGTGTTCACATACACCATTCCAGTTGTTAACATCAGGTACAGGCATATTGTGTGTGAGAACTACTCAGGCCTCTACCACTTTACCCTACAGCCACTACATTTTGTGGGTCCATGTGCTATGGCAGAACCACACACCACAGCCACATGGTGGAATACATATTGCACCTGTCCATCTGCAACGTGGGTACTCACTGTTCCACACCAGAGGTAGACCACCATTGTTGATATCTGACCATACCCACCTTTCCCTGGACATCCATATCCCATCTCCACCCCCAGGCAAGGTTGTCACTGCACACAAACTGTATTTAGCACAAGCAGACTCTACACTTGTGTAGACTGGGGTGGACGACTTCAGAGGACCCATGCTGGAGGACTATACTGGCCACTCAGCATAATCCTTGACAATTGCATTCTATGAGCATGTGTATGGTTTGCATTGGTCATGCTATCCCACGTATACCCATGACTGCTCCACAACAAGACACCTGTCAGCTGTACACCAGCCATATATGCACCGTACAACAGACAGAGTGACCTAATACATTGCAGAGCTGTAGCCCACAGAGGAAGGACATCTGTGAACAGTTCCAGCACGGCACTTCATTTACACATACTCATTACAACACAGTGTTGACAGTGGAATCGCCCAGAGAATGTAGATAGGGCTCCCCTCAGTCTGTTATTGATGGACACCTACTGTCAGAGATCCTCAGCAACCATCTCACAGCACACACCGACAACATGGCTGTGGCTTAGCACATTCAATCCCTGGGACCTCCACGGTGCCCCTGCTTGACAGAGGCACAGCTCACTAGCCTCACATGTTGCCTTCTGTGATCTACTTTACAGTGGCACAGTAGCCTACTATCCTGGGGGTGCAGATGCCAAGCACACTCTGGCTGAGCTGTTATTCCCTAGGGCAACAAGCCTAGTATTGACCTCTACACCCATATGTTCAATTGTCGGATGCACAATATTTGTTGTGCTGTTCTACTGTTTGCAGGTCTTTATTGCCATAGCATTCCCTGTTCCTATGACCAACTTGTGTATCTGTTGAAGATGTTTGCATATGACGGCGATCCACTATATCACTTATGTCTCTGTAGTCATTTACTGTGTGCACTGGGCTGATTGCTGTGTTGTGGTTGGTTCCTGGACTGACATGTACAAATACCAGATATGTGTGGCCAACTGCTAAACGGAGATATGGCCTAAGTGTGTGAGCATGCCCAGTTCAGCCTTTCCATGGCATGTTGTCTGACATATGCCTCATTTATCAAAGTGTGCGAGCATGCCCAGTGTGAGCTTTCCATATGTTGCACTCTGAAGTCCACCACATATTTGGGTGTGTGTGAACTTCAACAATATCTCACGTTTTGTGTGTTGGGTGTCATGTTGTGTACTAACTGGCCAACTGCTTCGTGTCTGCCACAACAGGGATTATACTGTGCCTGCAGGGATTGCATGGGATACTTTGCAGACAGTTCTCAACATACTTTCATAATGACCTAACACTGTAGTACCGTATAGTGTACTGGTTCAGTACTTTCACTGTGGTGGACAGTATCCCGGGCTTTAGTCCTATGACTGCTTGACATCTTCATAGTGAGCACAACAGACTGTGTAGGGGCCAGTTGTGCACATATGACCATGTTGGAATATGTTCAGATATGGACTACCTACACCAGGCTCGTCCAACATTGCTAGTGTATTCCACAACATGGGTGGACATTGGCAAACACCAGCGATGTTCCCTAGGCCATTTCTGATGCTAGTCACAGGGTGTGTTTGTCCTTCGACACACATTGTAACTGGAGTTTGCCATGACATATGTCATGGTTAGTATACTGTGCCTCCGTCTACCTCTGACATAACAGTGATACCCAGGGTTAGCCTACCATCTCCCATACACTCATCAGGATTCCTCTTGAGGGGTGTCGATATGTGACTCTCTGGCTGACCTGTACCAGGAGTTTACTGAAGAGTGGGGTGCCTTCTGTGTTATGGATCATTCTGTACAGCTTGTCCTATGTATGTCAGTGCTGGGGTTCAGGTCTCTCATGTGCATAGCTCACTGCCATTCAGATTGTACAAGGTGCAACATGTTCATTCATTCCAGGTTGGACATGGCTTCATACATCAGGCACAGCTTTCCTGTAGCTGGGAAGGATGGCGGTGTGTGGGGCTGCAGTTTGTTTACTCAGGCAACACATGGCATCTGTTCATGCTCTTTGCTACCCCTGGTGGGGTACTGTTGTGGACTTTACAGTTGATGGAGGTATCTGCTGCGGTATATCCCATAGGGGCTATTGTAGTCAGTTGTGACGCTGATGGAGGATGGCTGCAGAGCCACAGTGAGTTCCCCTTATCTACATCTGCCAACCTTCATGTTTGGGTGGGTATATGGTACATGTTTCTGTGAACACTACAGCCACATGTTTGTCCAGTGCAGGATATTTATCACCTTTTGTACCCAGGTCTCACATTACATGTTAGGTACCTCATGGGTTAACACCTGTGTGGTAATTTGTGGGCACTTACTGTATATCCACGGTGGTTGTCTATACACAGTTCTGCAATTAGCTTGCTGACATGGCTATGGCTACAGTTGTCTGTTTGTAGGTGGCCCTTTTGTGGGTTGCTTGTGTCAGCTGGGGTCGGATATGGTGGGCTGTTTGTACTCCTCTGCATACATGTTCAGTCACAGTCCTTCCATGTTGGCCTATACCTATGGGACATATATACAGAACGGGGGTGGGGGGGCCAAGACCAGGCCTTGTGGGATGCCACTCATATCCGCTTTGTAGTCTGACATGGATGCAGCATGTCTGACCATGCCAGTTCTGTCCTTGGTCTGGTTTGCAACCCCTCTACTGACATAGGGGTATATATTTAAGCTGGTGAACATATCCATACTGAACACGTACGGTATTGTCTAGAAGCATGTGCACGGTCCAGCTACGCTGTGTGGACCACATTGCCCTCATCAATGACCTTAATGACTACTTCAAATGGGTCAGACATGTTTAGGGGCAGGTTCTGCAGTTACGACAGCCACACTGTGTAGGGTCCAGTATCAGTAGGTCCACAATAGCCTTCTGTCTGTGGTACATACTGATCCTTTCCATAGCTGTGCAGAACAAGCTTGTCAGGATCCTGGGGTGGTAGTTTGGAGTATCCATTCAGGCAACACCTTTGTTATGATGGACCACTGTTGTTGTACACTGTTCTTTGGGTACATATCTTGTGGTAAGGCTGACATTGGGCAGTAGTGTGATTTGGCATTCCATTATTCTTGGAGTCCATGTTGGCCTCAGCACAGGGCACCATCACATACCTTTGCTGCTGTGTGTTCTGCTTTGCAGATGATGGGTGTTACCTCAGCATCTGCAATGTCAGGGGACCATCAGTCTGCTGGGATAGGTATTTTGCACTCGGGGGGGGGGGGGTGTTTGCACTGCACCTGACAGGTTGTATGTTAGCAATATGTGTGTGTGTTTGGTATGTTGTTTGTAATATCTGTGTGATTCGGAGCATATCTGTGGATGCCCAACATGGTTCCTACCATCAGTTGGGTAACCCTTGTGATTATCCTTAGTGTCCTGTACATTTTGTATCTTCATAGGTTCATGGGTTCATACTAGGCTATACACCCTAGGCCATTAGTAAGCCTAGCCAGAGTGTATGTGTCTTTTGCCACCCCTTGCTATGTTCAATTATGGCGATTTATGAAGTTCTTCACTGTGCCTCTGTCTGATCATGACACAGTGAGGACCCCCAGTATACATGTAAGGTCATCCATCCACTTGGCAATATTCCTGTTGAGGGGTGTCAGTGAGGAGCTCTGCCTACCATGGATTGGGATCCTGTTTCTGGGTGTGGGGAGCCTCTGGGTTATGTATCTGTCCCTCCAGCACATCTTATTTCATTATGTGTTGAGGCTGATATCTGTGACTCTCACAGCTCCAATGGCTTTGATTTCCTGTGGTGGAGCATGTCCATTACTCCTGTGTTGGACATGGCCTTGTACAACAGACATACAATGCCTCTGTGTAGGCAGTGTGTGACTGCAGTCAGCTGGGATGTCTATAGCCAGGCAGCATATGACATATATTTCACACCCTTTATCCTGTTGGTGGGGTAACTATGAGGTCTTCCGAACCGCTGCAGGTGTCACGTACGGTACATCCCATATGAGTCATTGTACTAGATTATGGGTCTGATAAGGGAATAGTACAGCGGCACAGTGACCTCTGTTGATGTTGATGTGAATCCTTTCATGATACGGTGTCCAATATCAACAATCTTCATAGCCACATTGGCATTGTGGGTGTCACATGACAGATTAATGTTGACCTGTGTCCCTAGGTCCCTGATTACTCCTTGCATACATAATGGTTTGACACCTATGTGGTAACTTGTGTGTACCTTGTCTGGTATTTGGTGGGACATTCATACTGTCCAGTGTCTTCGGATGTCTGGGTGGAGTTCTTGTGTGTGAGAGTGTGGTCTGTCGCATGCTACAGACTGTACAGCAGTTTTGACTACAGTTATGTGCACATGGGTGGTCTCCGCTGCTTTGTGCATTGTCAGTTACCAGGCAATATGGGTGTCTGTGCTGCATATGGATACTCCCCCTCCTTTGATGTTTTGGTGCAGGTGTTGGGGCCATAACACATGATATGTGGTATAACCTAGTAGTGCTGGTGCGCTATCACTAGGCTTGCAGCAGGCTTCTGTCACTGCACAGACATCAATGTTCTCCATAATGGGAAGTGCCTCAGGGGCATGCATATTGCAGTTTACACATCTGGCATTGGTCAGCATTACCCTTATGTTTCCTACCACTTATGTTTTCTAGGGTGGTGGGTAGTCTTTTTGGCCTTGCCTACATATGGCTCTATGGAGGCGGCAAAGGCCTTATCCAGTATCCAGACGCACACGGGTAACAGCTGCAAGCCATCCCTGGAACAGCAGCATGGCTTGTCATGCTTGACATCTCAAGCAGACAGACATTAGACCCTCTTGGACTAACAGCTGTAACTGTGCCAGCTGTTAAACATGAGCATTCTGTGTTTGTACTGTGGCATCATTCTTGGTGAGGGTTGGATGCTGCACACAGCCAGTGTCATACCGCCCTGGGGTACATACTCAGAGGGACCATCCATGTCTCTTTTGATGTTGACCAGGGAGGTACATCTCAGGTAATTCACACCAGCATGGACATTGAGTGCATCATATTTCTGCTTGCTTTGGGGTGACCTGCGTACTTGTGTTATGTGGCATTTTGTGGCAGCCTACAGGCAGCTTACTCTACCCTTTCCCTTGTTCAGTCTGGTGAGTGGGACAGCAGTGTGTCTGCCTATACAGACACCTATTACGACTGTATCAGGCATGTTGATTCTCCTTCTGGCCTGTGACTGTTTGGCACACCAGCTTTGCATACTATTTGTTGCATGTGCTATGTTTGAAGGTTGTGGTTGCTTGTAATCTGCTTTGGAGGCTTCTGTTGGTGTGGTGTGTTTGTAATTAAGGCCTCCAGGAATATTTGTCTGTGTTTATGTGTTTGGTTTACAGTTGTGGTAGGTCTATGTGGGACTGGGTTTGTGGTGTATGTGGTTACCTTCTCCTCCTGACTAGTTTTGACAGTACTGAGTTGGTGGAGCTCAACCTCTGGTTTGGATGCATGGATGCATCTATCACATATATTTGTATTTATTGGGGGGTGTTGTGGTTGTCTGTGTACTTGGGACTGGTGTCACATTGCCTCTGGATTCACAGATTCTACTTGTTGTGGCTGGACTTAGTGGATTGTATGTGTGGACATATGTTATTGTCATACTACTGGTCAGTGATTACTTCCCTTTTTATGTTTGCTCTATCATGTGGTAACTTCCTCATTCTCTTGCATGGTTTGGTAATGGCTGGGGTCCAGCATGCCAGATGCCTGTGTGTATGGCATTGTGTGTTGTTGTTATTTGTGATTGCATACTCCAAGCATTCCTGGCTGTGTTCATGGAATGCCTGTATAAGATGTTCTGTGGTGTGTCCCATATTCTGCACTTGCACAAGGCCTTTTGTGGATTCAACATTGGTTTTGAGGGCTGCAACCTATGCTTTACACATGTTTTTCACTGTGGTATTCTGGCCAGGGACTGGGGTCAGGATGTGTATATCCAGTGTGATTACTCTATGGTCTGGTCTTACCAGTGAGGGGTACACTTCTCATCTTGCCATCCAGTACACATGTTGCTGATTATCACATCCAGTATGCTTACCCCTCTTGTGGGAGTGGTACATTGTTCCTGGGCATTTTGGTTTATGGAATCTGGGTAATTTTCTCCTACTGTGTTGGTGCTAGTATAATGCTCCGGGTGTATGTCTGGGTATTTTCAGTCAAGCAATATAATGTGGTTTGGGGGGGCTTGATATATTCATGTATTCCGACATAGGCCAGGTGCAGTTCCTGGTATTAGGACAGTAGTCTGCAGCATGCTATATACTGGGAGGCGGTTTTAGCCATTGGTTTTTGACCATGGCTAATCCATGCTGCTTCTTGTTGTGGTACCAACATGGGGGTGTGGTTATCCTTGCCATTTCTTGCTAGGCACCCTCCTTTTGTAGCTTGTTCCATGTTTTGCGGCTGTTATAGCACAGAGTGAGGTGTGACCTGGTAGTGTTAGGGTGCTGATGTGAACCTTGACCCAGTTCTCTATTACAGGACTGGTATCTACATTCTCCATACTGTGTGCGTTTACACTGCACACATCTTGCTGTTTATACATCTGTCATTGGGTAGCATTACATCTAGGTTCCTATCCCTTGTAGAACCTATGAAGGTGGGT